>NC_068400.1:4862876-5075376 GCF_023724105.1 Carassius gibelio
CCTCATTTCTCCTACCCCCAGGTTCCCGCAGGTCCCCGTGAGTGGTCCCCCCTGGAGGGAGGGGGGGGGTTGAGCACAGTCTCGAAGTTGTATCCATGTCTATATTCGAGGATAACAATGTCAATATTCATTAGGCTAAAACTGTCAAAGGTGATCTAATCCTATGGCCTTTTGGGTTTTTAGTCAAAAGTTATGTGTAAGACATGCTCACGAGCACATTATGTTATTTCACACGCGCAAAATTCAACCTTCAGCTGGCATGATAAAAGTACTTATGCACAAATTCAACAACCAAGAGGTGTACATGTAGCTGTGAGCGAGCGCCTGGCATACTCTCATAGGTTAACTCTGCTTGTACAGTGGAATCCTGCTCACGCGCAGCGGGCTTCTGCTCGCAGAGTGCTGTTTAGCTCACGCAGTGGATTTCTGCTCGGTGGTGGTGGCCGTCCAGTGCCACCACCAGGCACCGCGGAGGAGATCACCCAGCTGGTGGAGGGCCAAGCGGCAGTGCGTCTGGGAACCGAATTTTTTTTTTCTCCTCTCTCCCCTCTCTCGCTCCTCATCCTTCCATCTCCTTTTCTTTCGCCTCATTTCTCCTACCCCCAGGTTCCCGCAGGTGCCCGTGAGTGGTCCCCCCCCGGGGGGTTGAGCACAGTCTCAAGGGTGACGAGTGGGGCGGGGCCGAGGGCCATGGGAACGAGGAGCGAGGCCGGTGGAGTGATTGGAGATGAGCGACACCTGCTCGACCCACCGGTCTCGAGTCCCATGGAGGAGATGGAAGGATATAAAACTGGAGCGATGACAGTGAAAGACGAGAGAGGACCAGGCCTGGGCTTTTAGTTGTGTTTTGGTTTTCATTTGTGCGCATCAGTCATCCGTGAGGGGCTGATGCGCTGTTTTGTGTTTATTTTGAATTATTAAAGTTTCATTTTGATTGTCCGCCGGTTCCCGCCTCCTTCTTCCCGATGATTATGGAGTTTTTATTATTACAGACGACAATTCTTTAAACATTAACTGAAGCAGTGTGTAGCATTGTATTTCAACAACCAAGCCGCAAGTCGTATCCATGTCTATATTCAAGGATAACAATGTCAAGATTCATTAGGCTAAAACTGTCAAAGGTGACCTAATCCTATGGCCTTTTGGGTTTTTAGTCAAAAGTTATGAGTGTATAAGACATTATGTTATGTTATTTCACACGCGCAAAAATCAACCTTCAGCTGGCATGATAAAAGTACTTGTGCACAAATTCAACAACCAAGAGGTGTACATGTAGCTGCGAGTGAGCGCCTGGCATACTCTCATAGGTTAACTCTGCTTGTACAGTGGAATCCTGCTCACGCGCAGCAGGCTTCTGCTCGCGGAGTGCTGTTTTGCTCACGCAGTGGATTTCTGCCCGCTCAGCTGATTTCTGCTCCCTCGAGTCTACATGACTTTTGACAATTTGGGGGCGGAAACCAAGGAGGGCACTTACCCTCTTATGATTGGTCACTTTCACACAGGGACATCCTTGTACCTTGATTGACAGCTCTCATTACAGGAAGCACGGAGTTGGGTTAAGTTATCACCGAAGAAGAGTGGGAATGAATTAGAATGAGTTTTCTAATATACATAAAATGTCTCTGCACGTATAAAATGCTGCGCAGATCATGGTTAAATCAATTAGGCTACCATCGATGAATATACACTCTAAAAACGGCTGGGTTATTTTTTAACCCAAAATGCTGGGCTGAGTCTGTTGGGTTATTTTATTTCTTTTTAAACACTTTTGGGTAGTTTCAAATTCACCAGGTGTTGGGAGAGAGGATCTAGTGCACCTTACCTCTCAGAATTTGATTGATGAGGGTCATAAAAGCCATCTGTTCTGGACACCTGTTTGTACACCCCCTCCCCTCCCTGTACACCCCGGTGACCTAAATATGAACTTATGAACCTAAGAAGGAATTTCGGTGAGGGAGGGGAAAATGTGTTGGGATCTATGTTCTTTTTTTAAACTCTGAAAAGGGTGAAATCAGGAAAATGGTATAAGGGAAGTTTTTATTAAGGTTTTAAGTACACAGTACATTTCAAGAAAAACGTTATAAACACATACGAGATGGAAACGATGTAACGATCGTTTTCGTAGTTGGAAAAGTGTAAAACGTTGTCAAAATTGTAAGAAATGAAATAAAAAGAAAACTAGGTTACGGGTTATTTATCTAAACAACTAAACAAGTCAAAAACTATCAGATATGGTTTCGTTAAGCAACACGTGAAAAAGATGTGAGAGCTTGTAGCATTACAATTTAAAAAGTTGTTTTGTTACCAGCTAGAAAAGAAAGAAAACTAGGTTACAGAGTTTTTATAGGATGTGTACCTTACCTCAAACTGAAAAAAGAAATGAATTTAAAGTAAGGATACAAGCCAGAAAACTTTTGTGCGTGTGCGTTTTGTCACAATGTTAGAAAAAGTTAAAACAAAAGTAAAAAAAAGAAGGTAGGCATTACGCTGATTTAAAATAAAATCCATCAGACAAGATACTTGTCAAATCTATGTTGTACTTTACCACTAACTACCATTTTAAAAATCGAGAGTGTTACTGACAGGGAGTTAGACGAAAGAAAAAAATATCTCACAGCAAAGTGTAAGGCATCTCCGTTGAGTCATCCTCACAGCACAGCAGACACACTCAGAATGATGCTTGGGAATGCTCCGGAAATAAACCACGCCTCCAGCGCTAGAGACTGCCCCCGCTGTAGGCGTGATAGCAGCATCAATTTGGGTGTAGCAAGTGTTTAAAAAGAGGATTTTGTTGAAGCTAATTTATCCGTACCTAGTTGTAAAATACGAAAGGTGTTTTTTGTGAATTGGAAAAATTGGAGAGCTATTCTGCAACAATGGCTACGACATCATTACCTAAAACTCCTGAGAAGAGTGTTGAGTTAGCTATGGAACAGCTAATGCTGGCCCAGAGGAAGATAAAACATGGTCCGTGTCTGGCCAATTTCCTCCACGAACCTTTGGACAATGTTAAGCGTGTGTGGCCAGCCGGAGAGGGGTTCATGTGGCCCCGCCTACCATCTAAAATCATTAAATACGCACGTCAGGGACCTCTGTGGAAATAGACTTCGAGCGACATCACCACCACCAACATGACTCAAGAAAATACTTTGCCAGCTCCACACTTTGTATGTGATGACAACGCATCTGCACTGTGGTCAACGACGGACAATGACGCCTGGCTGAACAAATTCTGTACAGATCTCGGATACCATAACCTCGCCTTCCTCGCAAATTACAATCCGCCACCTCCCCACGCTGGTCCATCTGGCACAGCAAATTCTACAAACGTCTCGGACACCGTCGATGGTTGCATCGGGGTGATTGGACATAAGATCATTAAAGCTGTTGTTGCCATAATTCTGGAACATCTGGTTGACAAGCAGCTGAAGAAAGATTGTTACGGATGTCAGGTCGATCATCCTTCGCAAACACAACATTCATGTCTCTATGAGGCACCTGTGTACTATTTTCATGGATGTTTTGAACAACTCTCACATAAATTGTGTAAACCTGATCTGAAACTCATTCTGGCACAAACCTTGAAACTGTTTGGTTTAACACCTCATCAGCAAAGAATTCAGGGGGTTGTCGAAGGCGTTCTTTGTGAGCTCAGAGATGAGATGTACATAGTGGAAGGTCTGGCAGAACTCTGGACGAAACTTGTGGATGAAACTTGTGAGCAGGCCATTTACGACACTGTTGACAGCTGGAAGAAGAGTACACATGCTGATTCTGATTAACCGTGGGGACATGGGTAACCTCTGCAGCACAAACTGTCTGGAAAAACTCATATTTAAACCGTATACCTCAAAAATTACAGACCGATAAAGGTACAGAATTTTTCAACAAACATTTCCAACAACTGATGAAAAAGTATAACATACATCATTTTGCTACGTCAAGTGATGTGAAAGTGTCTTGTGTTGAGCGATTTAATCGCACTATTAAATCATTTATGGCTAGTTTTTTAACGGCTATCAATTCAAAGCGTTACTACAATATCTTACAAGATCTTATAGAAGGATATAACGCCAGTTATCACGAAAGTATTAAAATGCGACCGTTGGACATTAATAAAAAAAATGAGACAGATGTGTTCAATAATCTGTATGGAAAGTTACGTAAAGGAACACCTATCTTTAAGTATAAAATAGGAGATGTAGTTTCACAAGTTAGAGGTGTATTTTCGAAGGGTTATGAACAGAATTACACAGAGGAATATTTCACTATAGCCGCTCGTATACCACGAAACCCTCCAGTGTACAGACTACAAGATTATGATGGTGATGTTATCGACAGTTGCTTTTATGAAAAGGAATTACAAAAGATCATTGTGAACCAAAACAAATCGTTTAAAATAGAAAAGATTTTAGGGATATGATGAGAGACATTACAAAGAGGACAGTGATGTGATTATCTACATTAAAGAAAAAAATCTACAAAATGTATCTAAAGTGTGCAATACGTTAAAACCGGGTTATTATGAAGATGTACTATTTCTGGTTAGAGAAATCAACGCCAACCTTCCACCAAAAGTCACACTTGGTTACGATCACATAAAAAACTGGATATTTCTAAAAGCACCGACAAACACATCTTTGATATTTGATGGGAAGTTGGCTATTATTCTAGGATTAAATTCTGGTGTGTCTCTAGGAACTGCAAAGCAGCAACCCGAAAATAGTTCTGACGGTGCACCTGTCGTCACATACGCACCGCATCAAGCTGACATAAGAGGTGCATTTTATAGCATGTACATATACAGTGATATGATCGTATATCAACCAGTAGGTGATTCGTATGTACCGCTACTGAGAACTGTACATATAGACGGTACATCTAATGACAGCGTCAGTGTTAGATTCGACAAGCCGCATTACGTACCTGTGAATAAATCTAATATTACAGATATCTGCATTGAGGTTAAAGACGATCAGAACAAACACGTGCGTTTCACTTATGGTAAAGTTGTGGCTAAACTTCACTTCAGAGCAGTGAAATAAGTTTTAGTTTTAGCAAAACTATTATGCAACTATGGACCCCAAGCGATATGTTACATACTACAGGAACCAGGCGGGTAACGGGTTACCAGGATACGCAGGTGGTCCTGTTATGTACGGAGCAGGCATAGGTGGCATCTTCAAATCTCTTTTTAGGACGGCACTACCGCTGTTGAAAAGAGGTTTTAGTATAGTAAAACCACATCTAAAAACTGCTGCTAGAAATATAGCTAGCGATGTTGTGACCAGCGCTCTATCAAGATTGTATAACAACAATAATAATAATAATAATAATAATGGACAAAGTGGCAACGGGTTAATGATGATGTCACAAGGTTCTTTTAAACCACCGGGTGAGCGTCTACGTAGGGGGAGTGGCCGTGTGAAGAAAGCTAAATGTCGCAGTAACAAGCGCGCGGCCCCAAAACGTAACCGGAATCCCCGCACTAAACGTGTAAAGAAAACCGTCCGTACCAAAATACTTCTGAACACTATTTTCTAATCATGGCTTTATTCCATCGCATGTCCAAGGAGTGAATTAAATCAGAGTTAGACTTATTTACGATCCCCATGACACAGACGTCCATTGAAAAAAATACTTACGTCGAAATACCACCGCTATCCACAATAACCGATTCATCACCATTAGAATTTTTTATCGCTGGCACGGGAGAGGATTATTTGGATCTTAATAACACTCTTTTATACACTAGACTCAAAATAACCGACACGACGGTTCTAATATACCAGACGGATCGCCTGTCGGTTTAATAAACTATCCGGGAGCATGTATATTCTCACAGGTGGATATCTCTCTGGGGGATCGTTTAATAACCCAGAGTTCCAGTACCTACCCCTACAGATGTTTGATTGAAGCTCTGATTAATTTTGGAAAAGATACACTCGAAAGTGTCTTTTCAGCCGGTTTGTTCTACAAAGATACACCGGGTCACATGGATGCCACTGACCCTGCTGGAGAAAATACGGGGTTAATGAAGAGAGTTGCAATGTGATATAATTACTAGCCCCCATTCATAGTGACATTTTCTTTCAAGAAAAATTAATGTTGAATGGTGTAGATATAAAAATAAGAATGACAAGAGCTAAAGATGAGTTCTGTCTAATGCGTGAATATAATATAATATAAACTCAATATTGTGTCAGCATCTCTTTTTGTCAAAAAAGTTACTGTTTCACCAGGCGTCCGGTTGAGGCATTCTCAGACGCTTCTAGACACTACTGCTGAATACCCCATAGACCATGTGTGTGTGAAGAATTTTTCTATCCCAACTGGTTCGTGCGTATCTTATCAAGAAAATCTTTTTCTCGGGACACTACCAAAATCAATCATTTTAGCAATTCAGCCTTTTCAGGGGCGTATGATAAAAAAACCCTTTGCTTTTAAACATTTTAACCTGGAGTTTTTGGCTTTATATCAAGACGGCGTCCAAATTCCGTCCAAACCGTTTCAACTGGAATATGAGAGCGGATCAGCCGTTAGGAACTTTTATCAACTTGTGACGGCTACCGGAAGACATCTTAAAAATCAACCTCTTGTAATAGATCGTCAGGATTTTCTAAACAGATACACGGTCTACGCATTTAATTTGACCCCTGATGAAGATTGTTCGAATCATGTTTCACTAATTAAATCAGGAAATATTAGACTAGAAGCACGATTCAGACAACCTCTCAGACAATCCATAACCATTATCGTATATGCGACTTTTGATTCAATTGTTGAAATATCCAATCGAAGACAGGTGTTAGTGGATTATTATGAGGAGGAAGGAAAATGAATACGGTTCAACTAACGTCTGTTATGGATAAAATTTGATCACAATACAAGTTTTTTAGGAGTGCTTCCCAGCGATTATCTACCCAAATTGACGGTAAAGCATATCCGTCTATGCTTATTCTTAACTCGGACCCCTCCACAAAACCGGGGTTGCATTGGTTAGCAATTTACATAACCAAGGATGGCGTGAGCTGCTTTTTTGATACCTTTCGAGGATCTCCAAAAGATCCCCGTTTTCCAAAGACTTTACAAACCTTTTTAAAAAACAACTCTATCTGTGTACAATACACTAACAAACAGGTTCAAGACTTCACATCAGATACTTGCGGACAACATTGTGTGTTTTTTCTGTATCACATGTCAAAGGGTTATGATTATGAAAATGTTGTTAAACTGTACCATGATGATCTGATTAAAAATGATAATATGGTTGCACGATTTGTAAAGAGACTGAAACCTTCTCTCTGTGATACATTTAATTATATTAAGTGTGTACAAAATTGTAAAAGGTGTCTGTAGTGCGCCTAGAACTGTGTTATTATTTTATGTTTAATAAATAAAAATGGTATGTAATCTTTAATGTATCAACAATATGTTTGTACTGTATAAATAAAGACAACGTATAGACAGACCTCTTTTTTTCATCTTTTTTATTAACATCAAAACCTAATACATAACACAACACAATTATTTCAAAAACATATTTACACACACACAAAAAAAAACAATTATAAAGATAACCAGGCAGTAGTATCGATTGAAGGTGAATTAAACAACTGTCCAGCAGTGGCAGTAGATTGTGGCATAGTCTTTGACGTGTGCTTTTTACGACCGCCTTTTTTCATGGGGTTAGGCGATTTCCTTTTAAGGGTTTCAACCGTGCGTTTAACCTGCTGATTCGTGATAGTGGAAAATGGTATATTTAAAGTTGCAAAAGCATCCAGAAATTCATACCAACCGCGCGGTCTGTATTCATTACGGAGCGTGTGAGGTGCCGTTATACTTTTAGCCAAATCCAACATGTGTGAACCTACGATTACATTCCCTTTATATACAAACTCCCCAGAAGTTGTCCATGACGATACTTGTTTGGCATTAGACATTTTATTCAGAATGAGTTTGATGTTTTTTAAACTTCTTTGCGGCACATTGTTTAAGATTTCATTGACAATCTGATCCTCGCTTTCATCATGCGACGGTGCAGCAGCAGGTGCACTAACAGGCGCAATGGCAGGTGCAGTAGCAGGTGTATTAGCAGGTGTAATAGCAGGTTCATCGGGGTGAATAGCGTCCGTTTTCGGTAGTGAAAGAGTTAAAATACTACTCTCCAAATCACCTTGTTTTACTATAGTTAAAAACCTCTGTAAGACGCTGGAATAAAGTTTAGCCTTGCCATGTGAATCTAAATCACTCCTCTGCAATACGTTTCTTATAGCTGTATCTAAATCGTTCTCCACTGTTTGTTGAATTGTCTCACAAGCACCTGCAGTTCTTAATTTATTCATCTGATTATGAGGGATTAGGTAAAGTTTTTCGGCATTTTCCATTCCTAATGCTGTCTGGAGGTTATTAAACTAGTGATAAATGGTATTGCCACACTTAACAGAGGTACAAGAAAACCACCTCGTTGATTAATCAACCGCTTTTTACTTTTGATGTTAATCTTTTTACTAGCTGCGTATTTGATCTCCTGTTTTTTCTTTTTTAACCTCCGGAACTGGTTGGTGTTTAGAGGTATGTTGCCGTGAAGTACATTAAGAGCTATCTCACACAGGGATAGAATCAGCTGATCTGACGCTGACTGTAAAATAACACGGCGTTGTCTCTGTGAAGCCTTATATAATAGTTTTAAAAGAGGTACGTTTTTACAGAGCCTATCACTCATTTTCTTTTCTGTACATACACCACCTGTTGATCTGAAAACAACAGAGCTGTTGTTGACACTCTATGATGTTCCTCAAAATCGCCACCACATCACTTTGTGCATTACCGACGATCTCTTCTGCACCCCGAAAGGACAATGCTTGACCGCTCAAATCGAAAAGTGTGTCAAACTATCGATTAACACGGCGAAGCATATCATAATCAAGCCTTCTATTTAAATCACGTTCACGGAACCGCTCTTGAGGGTCTTTGTTAGGTAGCATCCTTATAACACTCCATAAAGAATTTTGTATTTCCAGGGTAAATCTGGCGTCTTAAGGTCATTATTTGCATCGAGTCTCTCGGACTCTTGTACAAAATAAGGTAGTGAGTATTGAGTGCAATAGTCCTACTGGTTTTACCGTGAAAAAACAGATTCTGGTTTATCAATATGATAGAAAACGGTATATGATGCACGTATTGTGTGAAAGCTCGCGAGAGTTCATCGTTTGAAAATGCCTCACACACCAGGTCGTCACAGATAATAAGTACATTGACAGTAGGCTTTATTAAAGTTTCATCGGTTAAAGAGTTTGGAATACCTTCAATAATTTTTATATCATACAATGACAACAGTTCATCATACAAAGGTTGCCAACAACTGTATAAAATACAATCCTGCCAGTTTTTACATTGATCAACATTTTATGCATTACGCAATAAATTCTTTACAAAAACAGTTTTTCCGCTTCCTGATGGCCCAGAGACTAAGGCTGCGAAAGGATATTGCAAACGAAAGTCAAAATCCTCTTCAACATACACATTTTGTGTGTTAGAAATACCCTTAGTAGCCATAAGGAAGTGTGGTGTAATCAGGAAGTAGCACGCATTTTTCATAAACCACTTGAATTTTTTCAAAACTGATCTATTATGCAGAGTGAACTTCTTTTTATTCCGCACAATGGTCTCTGTGCGCGTGAGCAGGTGGCTAGTGTCACGTGATGTTACATAACCCTGTATCAGACATATCATGCTTTCTAGAGTTACAATTTTCGCATTAGCAGAATGCAGCGTGATCCCTTTAGCTTTAAGAGTTACTTTATTTTTTGTGGTTATAAAGACATGTTTTCGGTCCCATTGACGCAAAAGTCCTTATGAAATCTCCATCATCAAGTTCATCCGTCAACTCACCAAGATATGCACCTATTTTAGGTACCCAATCTCCATCTTTCGATACAAAGATAACGCTGTCTGTATCTACGTAAAAAACACGGGGTCCTAACTGATCCATGAGCTCATATAACTCCAGACGCCCGTAAGCCATGGTAAATGCAGCGATGAACACATTAACATCACTCGCGGGGCGGGGTCTTCATCGGCATAGCACCATTGAACTAAAGCCACAGTGTCCGACACAAATGAGAAGTGTTTAATGATGCAACCGTTTCCACAGATATAGCGGGCGAAATCTTCAGGGTCTGTTAAAAGCTCTGCTGTAAGCTTGATTACACCTAAGACCAAATCTACCCCAAAGCGAGTTCAATAAATATTTATTTATAGATCTGCGTGCGGGGTTAAGTGCTATTTTGTCAAGGTTGAGCTGAACTCCCTCCTTCTCAAAATAATCTCTGACGCAAGACTCCTTTTCAGCATCTGTCACTACGTATGATGGAAATCCTGAAGCCTCTTGTTTGAATTTGAGAAACGTCTTAACATAACCGCTGAATAAAGTGTCTGATGTCTGCGGAAAATGCCAGACTTCCTCAATTCGAGGAGAGCTCGACAGAGGTCCAAACTCCTGAAATGACTCTTTCATCATCACTGTGCTGACACTTACCCTGATACTGTGCCTCAGCACAGGTAAGACACAGTCAATCAATCAATCAATCAATCACCTTTATTTATATAGCGCTTTAAACAAAATACATTGCATCAAAGCACTGAACAACATTCATTTGGAACACAGTCTCAATAATGCGAAATGATAGTTAAAGGCAGTTCATCATTGAATTCAGTTATGTCATCTCTGTTCAGTTTAAATAGTGTCTGTGGATTTATTTGCAATCGAGTTAATGATATCACTGTAGATGAAGTGACCCCAACTAAGCAAGCCAGAGGCGACAGCGGCAAGGAACCGAAACTCCATCGTTGACAGAATGGAGAAAAAAACCTTGGGAGAAACCAGGCTCAGTTGGGGGGCCAGTTCTCATCTGACCAGACGAAACCAGTAGTTCAATTCCAGGCTGCAGCAGAGTCAGATTGTGCAGAAGAATCATCTGTTTCCTGTGGTCTTGTCCTGGTGCTCCTCTGAGACAAGGTCTTTACAGGGGAACTGTATCTGGGGCTCTACTTGTCCTGGTCTCCGCTGTCTTTCAGGGCAGTAGAGGTCCTTTCTAGGTGCTGATCCACCATCATGTCTGGATACGTACTGGATCCAGGTGACTGCAGTGACCCTCTGATCTGGATACAGACTGAATCTGCTGGCCACGGTGACCTCGGAACAAGAGAGAAACAGACAAATATTAGCATAGATGCCATTCTTCTAATGATGTAGCAAGTACATAGGGTGTTATGTGAAGTGTTTCCGGTTCCGGTTTACCTAATTAATGCAGCCTAAAAATCCTTTAACGGATTTTGATATTAAAAGCATATTAGTATGTTATGTGTAAGCCAGGTTAAAGAGATGGGTCTTTAATCTAGATGTCTGTCTCCCGAACAATGTTAGGTAGGTTATTCCAGAGTTTAGGCACCAAATAGGAAAAGGATCTGCCACCCGCAGTTGATTTTGATATTCTAGGTATTATCAAATTGCCTGAGTTTTGAGAACATAGCTTTACGTAGAGGAGTATAATGTAAAAGGAGCTCATTCAAATACTGAGGTGCTAAACCATTCAGGGCTTTATAAGTAATAAGCAATATTTTTTCACAGCGCAAATAGTAGTTTCCCCTGAGATGATTTGACAGGTAATATTGGATGCAGTAGTTTACGTGGGGGCAGTACACTGCATTTAAAGTGAAAAGTGAAGTGACATTCAGCCAAGTATGGTGACCCATACTCAGAATTTGTGCTCTGCATTTAACCCATCCGAAATGCACACACACAGAGCAGTGAACACACACACACTGTGAGCACACACCCGGAGCAGTGGGCAGCCATTTATGCTGCGGCGCCCGGGGAGCAGTTGGGGGTTCGATGCCTTGCTCAAGGGCACCAGTCATGAGACCGAATGAGACCGAAATAAGATTTGACCGGTTCAAAATCATTTAAAATGATCTCAGGATGCCCGATAGGGTAGGTTTTACATGATTGTACGTACGGATATAGAGATGTGAAATCCATATATGAGACGCGTTCATCCTCGGTGGTCTCGTGGTACAAGTGGAGTGCGTTTGTGCGACCTCCGTAAAGTGCTTCTCTAGGATTCAGTCTCGCTGGGGCATTATAATTACTCATACATGCAATGACATTGGGATTGTTTTGTTTAGCAGCCTCCCACTGACATTCCCAAATATTGTGCACTTTGAGATTATAGGTATCACTCAAAACTTTCAGTTTATTGTCAGATTATCTTCTGAGCAGGCCAAAAGGTGTTTTTGACACCGGATTCAAATCGTTAGGATTAAAACGAAAACAATGCCCGTGCCAGAAACATCCAAGAAATTCCAAAGCTATTTTATCTCCATTATCAGCCTCATAATAGCCGTCCACATGATACGGTCCAAATTTGGCTTCGCCATAATTTAAAGCGTGATGAACATCGACGTTTCTGCTTGCTTTAATGTATTCCAACCATTGTATGGAAGGGTTTGAGTAAGATTTGTACTGATTGATGTAAGCATTTTTGTGCGTTAAGGCAATTGTGTCTTTGGTTAAAAAAAGCGTTTTGAACACTTTCATAGCACACCCGGCTAATGTTATACACCCGAAAGTACCCTTTTTCGCTGGTGTTTAGGTTTAAAGCAGAGGTCATTTTTGACAATTTCATGGGCAAGAAGCTATAGATGTCGATGTATCTCTGTTTAAAGGCTTGGTCGTACATGTAAACAAGTCTGCAGCCTTGGAGTATGATTTTTGGAGTTAATCCCTGACTAGTAAAATACTCTAGCAATATAAAAGAGTCGAAACCTGAAGAATTGTGTGCGATAAATGTGAAACCCTCAAATTTCGGTCGTCTGAAATGCTTGATCATCTGATCCACACAATCTACCCCTTCCTCTGAAAACTCATCCCCAGCTTGCGTTGATGCACAAATATAATTTGCCTTATGGCGGCCGTTTCCATACATTGTTTCAAAGTCAAAATAAATATAGTCTTGGCTATGTTCTCTAGGCTTGGCTGGTTGAATATAGCAACAGTGCTGATCTTCACCCATGAGAACTTCGGTGCAATGCGCACATCTGGATGGTGCACATTTGTGCAATAATAGCTTATCACCCGACCATTTTGTTCTGTACTGTCTGTAACATTTATCACAGTATTTTATGCTATCACACTGAGACTTTGATCCGTCACTTTGTGTTTGTTTATGCATTTCATAACAGAAATCAGATCTACAGTATCTCAAACAATCATTGCATTGTACCGATTTCTTGGGATGCGTGTAGCAAGACATGTTCATGCACACATTACATGTAAATTTGCAATAATGTACACTACGATCATTAAACCCTTGATAGCAGTACTCACAAACATACGCGTAACCTAAGAAGCCTTTCAGATTTTTATCCAATAAAAATTATCTTCATGCAGGTACAAATGCAACATCTTGTGATGGGGCTCATCCGTATTTTTATACACGTCCAATTTACCTGAATCCGATCTGTGAACGATAACTATTTTCAGGTCTAGAAAGGCTTCAAATTTAGAAACATCATGCAACACAATTTTATCTTGTGGATCGTAACCCAGATCGGTATGTATATTTCTGGCTAATGTCATCAATTCTGCATCGGTACACTGTGGATTTAGAATGTGAGCTATGCACATGCTAAAACACATATTGTCTGCGAAATTTTTGGGAGCAAACAAATGCATTCTATTTTTCTGTATGATCTGATTATGTGCCAGGTCTGCCAACTTCCTACGACCACCACCTTGTTTGTTTCGCGCTACAGAGACACATAACTCTAAAGCGGTATCAAAACTCAGATCCGTATTGCTTTGAACGGTTCGTTCGATTTGGTCTACAAATAGATTAACGTCGTGATTGTTATCAGGCGTTAGAACGGCATTAATAGCTGTGGGTAGACTTGCACCTTGCAGAGAGATGTTAAAAAAAAAACCTCGCCAGCTAATAATCTGTAAAGCGTAACAATCTCGTTCAAAATATCATGTAAAAATATATTATACGCTGCAAAATCATCTGTCGCTATTTCACGAAAATGTATAGTTCTGCGAATTTCTAAACCATTAAATCGAGGTCTTGAGACAATCGTAAAATCACCCACACTACCTCCTTCTCTCACTAGTCTATCTATGTAAGGCTGACTGAGACCCATATCTGGAGCTGTGGGATCGTAACCCGAGGGATCGTTATTAGAAGGGCCTGCACCGACCTGATCGCTGTCTATAGCGGCACCCAACCATTCGTGTTGTTCGTCTATAAGTTTGTGTAATCTATCATGTTAAGAGGATTAGGCGGTAACATCTGTAAATGATTGTTAATAATTTCATGTAACTGTTGTGTATTGTTTTGAAAATCATATCTGGGCCTTAATGGTCTCTGATCATCTTCTGAAGTGTGGGTATGTAAATCATCGTGACATCTTTTACTACTCATTTTGAATTATTATTTTTTATTTATTTTAAATCGAAAAACACACCTTTTTTAAATTTTAAAAACAAGCGTGCACACTCCTGAAAACACCAACACCGATTCACAATGCGATATAGATGACAAAACAGAAACATACAGCAGGTATAAATTCAAAACACCTTTTCTCCGCAAGTAAAACGACGCCTAATATGGGAGACAATAACATGCAATACGGTATAACAGACAATATTAATAAATGAAAGAAGCTAATGATAATTCACTACCAAGAACAAAACAATAAAACATGTAAGAAATAACAAACAATAATGTAAGAAATATTTGGTGGTAATAACGAATCGAAGCCAAAAAAAAAAATAAAAAAAAATAATAATAATAAAAAACAACAATACAATACATATCAAGGGCGATCACGCTGGTACAAATCTGCTAACATTCTTTGCATTAGATTTAAACGTTCCATGATCAGAGTAAGAGCATTAACAGATACATTTTGTTCAACTTGTACCTGATGGATTTCTCCCGGTACCCCGCTCATGCGCTGTTGAAACTGTCGAAATTCACCATATAGCTGTTCGTGGCAACTTCTCCAAAATTCAGCCGCGTGACGCAAGGATTCGTTGAGCTGTTGTTGACACTCTATGATGTTCCTCAAAATCGCCACAACGGGCATGTACCATGAAGCTGGATTAGGTGGCTAGCCAGCTATGTTTCAGCTTAGTTTCCGCCAACCCTGGGTTTTAGGTACTATGAAAGTAGCTTGGCTTTAATCTGTGTTTGTTGCCATGGTATCTTACGCTGCACGGCTAACCTGCTCCGGGCAGGTTATGTTCTGGGTTAGAGATTTCAATCTGACGGTGAACCAATCAGATATGAGAGAAGTGACACATGTCTGACACAAAGTCACTCCAGTTTATCTTGCTCCAAATTAAAGGTCACTTATGCTTAAAAAAAATAAATTAAAAAAAAGTCTGGCTTTAATGATAATAACGGAGTCATTTTATGATTTATATAATTATTGTGATTCATATTATTATTTATCTCTTACACACAAGCATAAAATTTTTTTTAAATAAATATTAATGTATACAGATCATGTAATATAAATTAGCTGTAGTATCAAAAGATTGCACTATTTTAAAAATTACAAATCTGACCTTACATGTTCGAGTCTCTATCACTATATATTTTCAAATTTATAAACTAAGTTAACAAGTTCCACTTGTGACTACACTGATGGAGCAAGATCATTTATTTTATTAGTCCTCCTTCATTTTTCATATGACATTTAAATTTGTCATATTCTTCAATCTCTTAACCTTTAGCAAAACCTTTAACCTTTAGTTTTGAATCTCGCTGGGTCTCTCGCGAGAAGTAAATCAAACTTGCTTTGTGTTGCAAGGCTCGTGATTGGCTGTTCGCCAGTGATACGCATTCATGTGCACGCGCTCCACAAAATCAGGATCAAAGCCTGAATTGACAAAGAAAGTTGATGAACAGCATCATGGTACCAACAAAGCCGGATTGGAGAGGTTTGGTTTTGTCAACTCAAAACTAATCCTGTAACTCTGAATTTGTTCAGCTGCCATCATGGTACAGGCCCCACATCACTTTGTGCATTACCGACGATCTCTTCTACATAATAGGACAATGCTTGACAGCTCAATTCGAAAAGTGTGTCAAACCGTCGATTAACACGGCGAAGCATATCATAATCAAGCCTTCTATTTAAATCACGTTCACGGAACAGCTCTTGAGGGTCTTCGTTAGGTGACTCTTCCGTCTCCTCCTCGCTTGCCGAATCGTTAAAAGATGCACGATCCCGGCGCTCACCATAGAATCGGTCCAGGCTGTTAGTCCTCCTTCGTCATATCCGTGCTCTGTAAATGTAGATAAAGGTTTTATTATTATTTTGTTGAATAAAACGCAAAACATAAAACGTAAAAACAAGTTTTTCTGCTTTAATACATACCGTTATTCTCCGAAGTCTTTAAACGACTGGTGGTTGGTACATCGTCCGCTCCCCACTCCGGTAACCTCAAACATTTTACCCCCTCACCCTGGGAGTGTCGCGGCCTACACGTAACACTAGCTTCGGTGCGACCGCTTGAAACACCTGGGAGATTGTGAGAAGCTCCTTCGGGACCCAGAACGTCGGCGGGGGCGGGATTTGTGACGTGTCCTAGGTCGTGTTGTGATTCAGGTACTAATCACAACCTCTTGTTGCATGTTTTCTGGAGGAGTTACCAGCGCTTGATTGTTGACAACAGCTTGTTCGTTTGTCAAAAAAAAAACATTTCATCATTATTTTTTATCTGACAAGCATGTTATGTGAACCTCCATTTTTAACTTAGTGAAAAAAAGGCTTACCGTTATTAACATCTTTTAACAGGCAAACAACACGTCCTCATCAACTATAAGAATGATAGCAAAGTTATTGATGTTATTATTAGCCATTGAATTAATAAAATAAAATTGGAAAATACTCACATAACTCTTCAAGGATCTGATCCAAACCTTCATCGAAATCCTGATTCTCAAAACCACCTAGAAATCATCCACGACACATTAAACAAATATTCACTTTAAAATATATTTAAATCATTTGTATAAAAAAACTCACCCTGGTAGTTGTCTGCCATTGTTTCGTTTATTGTTGGATTTGTAACGTAGCACGGCTTGAAGATAATTTGCAGGTAATGAGTATGACAAAACTTTTAGTTTTTAAAGGCTGGGTAGCCCTGTGTCTCTTGAAAACACCTCTAAAATATAATAAACTTCAGTAGAGGAGACCCTAATAACATAAATCTTTAATTCTCATACACGTTGATTTATGTATATGATTTTTACAACTTGCCTGAATGTATCTGTTACAGGCATGATCTGCGCCAGACACCGTCTGGCCTTTATCACATATCCTGGTGCGTTAAGACGCCCTTTCATCTCGACGGGGGTAGATACGGCAATTAACTTCGATTGTATGAAATGCACAGATTTTTAACAAACCCAAAATCAATGCAATGATATCTGTGTAGCGTTTCTCCCGCAAAGTATTACGAATCGTTTGCGTTTAAAAGTTATTCCATCTTACATTGGAAATCAAAGATCTTAATAAGTCAAAAGTCAATAAGTCAAAGTCTTAAATTAAAACTCTCATAAGTGTGTGTGTGTGTGTGTGTGTGTGTGTGTTGAGCCCTGCATTGATGCTTGAAAAATAAATGTAATTACAATACATTTGAATTGTCCTATATTCCTATATATTAATCCTAACATTGGGATGTATGAGTGGCTGGGTTTTTGGTGGTTAAATGACACAGACTCCAGATGCCGGACACAGTCACGTTTCGATGCACAACTTGAGTTGAGATATTTATTTTCCTGCTATATTGTTAAATGGGGATACTTTTAACTACATATGTCTGGTTTATTTACTAGATAACACGACACAAGCGCGGCAGAAGGAAAGTATGTGTGTGTGTGTGATTGTTTGTAAGTCATATTCTACAAGCTTGTTTGTACATGTGCTTGTATTTGCATGTTTGGGTATATTTACGTGTATTTATACTTTTTGTATATTTGTGTGTGTGCGTGTGTGTGTGTGTGTATTGAGGCTTGAAAAAATCAAGGTACGCATGTTTGTATGACCTGTTTGCATTGGTTTCTGAAAAATCACCTTGTGAATAAAAATAGGAAATGTAATTAAAATAAAACCAACGATAGCCTATATATATATATTGAGGCTTGGAAAATCAAGGTATGTGTGCTTGTATGACCTGTTTGCATTTGTGTTTGAAAAATCACACACACATATATATATATATATATATAGCATTTTCAAAACCTGTTAGATGTTTTTACAGCAGCTTGATGTCTAACTGATATGCAGGTGTTGTACCCTTAAAAAGGGGAAAAGTAAGGTTTAAGAAACACACATGACGCAGCTCTCGCCTTCACTCGTCTGTATTGAATGCTTTTGAACAATGTATACAAGAAAACATTTCCCCCATCTCAACCTGAAGAGCAGCCACAGGAGTTGTTTTCATAGCCCCACAGCATAGTCTTAAAGCTTGAGCTTGCACCACATCCAACTTCTTTAATGACGTTTTTGCTGCCGATCCATAAGTGATGCACCCGTAATCTAATACTGATCTTATCAATGCAATATACACATTTTTACTAGCAGGCCTACTTGACCCCAATCTGACCCTGTTAAGCATCTCATCACATTTAGTATCTTTTTACACTTGGTATTTACCCTTCTGATATATTCATTCCATGTTAACTTGTCATCAAACCACATACCCAAAAACCTAAAAACTTTTACTTGCTCTATTTCTTGCCCATACATCTTTACCTGAGCTTCAACCCCTCTGTTTCTAGTGAAAAATACTGTCTTGGTTTTCCCAATTGCAAACTTAAATACCCATGCAATTGACCATCTCTCCACCACATTAATTGCCTCTTGTATTTTACCTTTAATATGATTAATGTTCCTTCCCCTTTTCCATAAGGCTCCATCATCAGCAAACAGTGACTGTCCGATATCCCCCTGTACTTGTGAAAAAACATCATTAATCATTATGGAAAAGAGTATAGGGCTAATAACACTGCCCTGAGGAGTACCATTTTCTACCATGTATCTTCTTGAAACAGCTGTCCCAATTCTTACTTGTATACTTCTCTCATCCAAGAATCCCTTAATCCAATTATATATCCTACCTCCTATTCCTATCATTTTTAATTTTATCATTACTCCCTCCTTCCAAACCATATCGTAGGCTTTATCTACATCAAAGAACACTGCCATTACAGATTCTTTATTAACTTGAGCTTTCCTTATCTCTGTTTCCAAACACATAACAGGATCCATCGTTCCTCTACCCCTCATAAATCCACTCTGATGAGGTGATAAAATTCCTCTACTTTCCATATAAAAAGATAATCTATCTGTAATGATCCTTTCCATTATCTTTCCTACATGTGATGTAAGTGCTATTGGTCTATAATTCATTGGGCTTGATAAATCTTTCCCTGGTTTCCTGATAGGAATAATTACTGCTTCTTTCCACCCAGCTGGCAATTTCCCTAAATCCCATACTTTATTATAAAACCCCAGCAACTTTGTAGATGCTAAAACACCTAAATGTTCTATCATTACATAGCAGATATCATCTTTACCCGGAGATGTTAATCCAGATCTTTTTATTGCCCTTCTCATTTCTTCCATTGTAATTGGTGCATCCATTATACTGTTACTATCCTCCCTTCTTTCAAGTAAATCTCCATATGCTAATCTTGTCAATGTCCTTCCTCTCTTGCCCTCCTCCGTTAAGTTATCGGAACTATGAATAAGAGTAAATGCCTTCGCTATCATCTCTGCCTTCTCCTGGTCAGACACTGCTGCTTCCTCCCCCATCTTCAATATTGGATACTTCGAATTCCACGCATACTCTTAATCATGTTCCACACATCTCCAACAGGTGTTGCTCTACCAATTTTGTAACAGAAAGTCTGCCAGCTTTGCTTTTTTGCTTTTCGTATAATTTTCCTAACCTTTGCTTGTGTTTCTTTATATTTAATCAAATTATGAAAATTATGTTTTTCTTAATAATCTGAGTGCTTTATTCCTTTCTTTCACTATTTTCCCACACTCCTCTGTCCACCAGGGAACTGCCTTTCTTTGCATTTTCCCTTTGCTTTTAGATATCGATTCTTTAGCAACTTGTAGTATTGTTGTTCTAATATTTTTATCAATCTCCTCTATTTCCTCATTAAGATCTATTTTATCCATTTCTATCTCACACGTATATTTATATCTTTCCCATTTTGCGCTACTAAATATCCATTTCCCCACTAATTCCCTTTGATCCTAATTTATTTCCAATAAAACACTACACCATACTGGAAAATGATCACTACCTACCAATGATTCTTCAGATAGATCCCACTCACATATTCCCGCTAAATTCCTATAAACTAAAGTTAAATCTAATGCTGAGATATTCCCTGTATGTACATCTATTCTAGTCCCTCTCCCATCATTTAAACACACCATGTTTCTCTCTTCTAATAATTCTTCTACAACCACACCATTTACATCTGTTTTTACTCCTCCCCATAACGTACTATGTGCATTAAAGTCACCACATACCACCACCTTATTACCATCCAACCCTACTATTTGTGTTATCTGCCCCAACTCTAATTTCCTACATGGATTATAATAATTTATAATTACACACTCTCCCTCATTTGTCCATATCACTACACTAACATATTCTTGTTCGTTCCCCCCTACACTCACTTCTCTGAATGAAATATCATTTCCAATAAATGTAGCACATCCTCCCCCTACTCCATCCCCCCTATCACACCTTACAGAGGCATATCCATCTATCCTGAATTCTAAATTTGGTCTCAACCAAGTTTCCTGTACACAAATAATGTCTGGTTTATTGGGAAGATCATCAATGTACTTTTTAAATTCCTGTCCGTTGGCCATCAAGCTCCTAGCATTCCATTGTAGCAAGAGGACCATTATTAATACTATCCAGTCCCTACTTGCTCCTGGCTTGCTTGACTGTTTAGCTCATTCCTCACCTCCTCCCATGTCAACTCCCTGATATCTAGGTGATGAACTGCTGCTTTTACAATTATTTGTATTCTCTCCGTTTTAGATTTAAAGGGAGGGTGAAATGCTCGTTTTCACTCAATATCCTGTTAATCTTGAGTACCTATAGAGTAGTACTGCATCCTTCATAACTCCAAAAAGTCTTTATTTTTATTATATTTATAAGAGAAAGATAGTCTGTACCGATTTTTCCCGGAAAAACACGAGCGCCTAGAGGCGTGACGTGTGGGCGGAGCTAAAGAATCACGAGCGCCAGTAGGCTTTTGAGTTGAGCGCATGTGGAAGCTGTGACACAGATCCAGAGGCTGAAATTTAACAAGAGCAGGATCAGCCAAGGCGGTATGCTATGTGGTATGTACTGAAACTGTATATATATGCTTAGCGGTTTTGGAAAATGACTAAGTTCCACTTTATGTCGTCTTTTTTTTTTTTTTAAGCTGTACATGTGGAAAGTGCAGTTTGATGACAACATCGCATGTTGTTTACTTGATGTGCTTACAGGCTGATAGCTAAGTTAACAACACAGAGATATTTGAAGCAGTTTTACTCACTGCATGCGGTTCCAACACACGATCGTGACCCTTTTCCGTTGGGACTGCATTATCCGCATTATCCTTAAGAAATGAACGATGTGCAATCCGAAATGCAGGGAACAAACACAAACACTTGCACAACTCCGTTGATGCTCTGTAAAAATAAACTCCATCCACTGGTCCCTTAATGCTGTTTCTCTTTTGGTAATCTGTGCAGGGTTGTCTTGCCCTGGCAACCAAAAACACACTTCTTTTGTGACTTTTCGCGACGCTCTCGCTCTGATCAGGCTGTGCTCAGCCTCTCAGTGCTCTGCTATACGGGAGCGCGCTCTTCCGGCAGAAGAGCGCGCACTTAGGACCCATATAAGGAAATTCCGCTCCATCTAACGTTTTTTGTCTTTCCTCTCTGTTTCTTTCATCACTCTTACTAACCATTTTCACAGCTTCTGCATATGAGATCTTATTTTGAATTTTAGCTCGTTGTACTTCCATTTCCCTTTTCATCACCTCACATCCACCGTAAGCCACACTATGACTACCCCCACAATTACAACACTTTGGTTGCTCGTGATTACAATGACCATACTCATGATCATCTCCACATCTTGCACACCTTCTTCTTCCTTTACATGTTATCGCTGTATGTCCAAACCTTTGACAGTTATAACACCTCATTGGCTTTGGAACATACTCTCTTACACTATAACTCAAAAAACCTAGTGTTACATTCTTTGGGAGCACTTCCTCCTCAAACTCCAGAATCACAAGCTCACTGTCCTTCCTCACTCCCTCCCGAGTTATCTGCATCCTTCGGACACCTTTTAGATATCCTCCTTTAAGATTTGCTTTGATTTCCTCCATTGTAACCCCGACTGGTACCCCCCATATCACTCCCTTACTCCACATGTTTCCTTTTTCAATTTGACTTGTACTTATTACTTTAAACCTCCCAATTTCTTTAATCCTTCCAGCCCGCTCTCTCTGTTCTTCATTTTTACAACCGATCATTAGATTACCATCTCTCAAAACCTTGGCTACTATAATATCCCCGATCTGGTTTCTCAATACAGTTGTTAATTTCACCGGACTTATTGACAAAATTCCCCTCTCCTCACCAAATCTCAATATGATTTTAAACTCTAGTCCTTCCATACCATTATCGTTTATTACTTTCCCATAATCCTCATTAATCCTTGCCCTCTTTGTACTGATCCCAGCAAAAGTAACGTTATTTCCTCTTTTGTCCCTCTTTTTTTTTTTACCATCTTGACTTATATCCATACCCCCCTCACTATCACCCATATCAGTCCACTCTGACCCATTCTCAACATAGTTGTGCCTACCTGCTGCCTTCTCCCTCTTGTCCATTTTTAGTTGACCTCTTTCCAAACTCCCACTTCCATACACTCCTTTCTCCCAGGATCATCCCCAACCAGCGTTTCCTGTAGCAGGTCGCGCCAATTTTTGACGCTTTGTGTAAACGTCACCTTCGCCTTCCTCCACACAGAAACCCTCAAACAGCAGCTAGCAGCGTCGTTTTGGTTCCAGCCGTTTTCGACGCAGCTCTCGCCTTCACTCGTCTGTATTGAATGAGGAAGAGAAGCGCGCGCATGCAATCCGCCTACAGAAGCCCTGAGGCATTACCAATAGATCGACGAATAATCAACCAATAGAAGGATCAGAATTATCTACATTACACTTCTCAATATTACTCGTCTAGTTTTTAACAGTGACAACCTTAATACAGTTTTTAACTTTGACAACCTTAAAATGTATTCTAATATAACCATTAATATAACAGACTATAGTAAACCTATTGTAAATTAGATGAGATAGAAACACTTGTCACACAGGCGCCAGTAATCACACAGACACCAGATGCCGGACACATTCACGTTTCGATGGTTGAGATGACATCTCTTTCCTGCTATATTGTTAAACCGAGTAATTTTAATTACATGTCTGTTTTATTTATTAGATAACGCGACACAAACTTACAAACTTGACAGAAGGAAAGTGTGTGTGTGTGTGTGTGTGTGTTAATTGACATAGCTTGAGAAATTAAGCTTGACAAAAATAAAAGATCTATCCATGGCAATAGTCTAAATTTAGACTAGTCGTAGATTAGAGTAATTAACTTAATAAATTAAAAACAAATAACGCTTTTTCAACGCTGTTTTTTTTTTTTTTTTTTAAAGACTAAAAGCAAATAAAATCGTATAGGCCTACATCATTTAAAAAGTACAAATTGATCTTATGTTTAAACGGATATAAAGTTTTCACTAATTAAGGACTGATGTATATATATTAAAAACTACTTAGTTTAATTATTTTAACATTTAAATCTATTTGATGCTGCTATCACGCCTACAGCGGGGCAGTCTCTATCGCTGGAGGCGTGGTTTATTTCCGGAGCATTCCCAAGCATCATTCTGAGTGTGTCTGCGGTGCTGTGAGGATGACTCAACGGAGATGCCTTAACATCTCCTTAACATCACTTTGCTGACTCTAACTCTCTGTCAGTAACAGTCTCGATTTTTAAAATGGTAGTTAGTGGTAAAGTACAACGTAGATTTGACAGGTATCTTGTCTGATGGATTTTATTTTAAATCAGCGTAATGCCTACCATCTTTTTTTTACATTGTTTTTACAACTTTTTCTAACATTGTGACAAAACGCCAAATTTTCTGGTTTGTATCCTTACTTTACATTTGTTTCTTTTTTCAGTTTGAGGAAAGGTACACATCCTATAAAATTCTATAATCTAGTTTTCTTTCTTTTCTAGCTGGTAAAAAACCTTAAAAGTTTTTAAATTGTAATGCTACAAGCTCTCACATCTTTTTCACGTGTTGCTTCACGAAACATATATGATAGTTTTTGACTTGTTTAGTTGTTTTAGATAAATAACCAGTAACCTAGCTTTCTTTTTATTTCATTTCTTACAACTTTAACAACGTTTTACACTTTTCCAACTACGAAAATGATCATTACATCGTTTCCATTTCGTATGTGTGTCTAACCTTTTTCTTGAAATGCACTGTGTACTTAAAACCTTAATAAAAACTTCCCTTACACCATTTTCATGATTTCACCCTTTTCAGAGTTTAAAAAAAGCACATAGAGCCCAACACATTTTCCCCTCCCTCACCGAAATTCCTTCTTAGGTTCATAAGTTCATATTTAGGTCACTGGGGTGTACAGGGAGGGGAGGGGGTGTACAAACAGGTGTCCAGAACAGATGGCTTTTATGACCCTCATCAATCAAATTTTGAGAGGTAAGGTGCACGAGATCCTCTCTGTTGGGTTAAAGCTGCTGGGTTGCCTCGTTGGGTTGTTTCAGGCCAGCGCTGAGTTATTTAACACGCCTTGAAGATGTTTAAATTGCTCCCCAACTGTCATTTTGGAAGAACAACGGGGCAAAGCCACACATGTGAAATAACATAATGTGCTCGTGAGCATGTCTTACACGCTCATAACTTTTGACTAAAAAATAACACCATATAATCCCTATTGAAAGTATTTAGGATGTGCTGGAGTTGACATTGTTTAAACAACATTATGCAACATCACAACATTTATTTCCATTAAGAATTTTTTCTTTGGCTATTGTATTGAATGGGAGAGTCTAGCCACTCCGTAAAGTTTACTCCAGCACATTCTCAAGACAATCAGTAGAGTTAAGCTCAGGACTGGTGATCAATTCATACATGAAAATGATTCCTTGTGCTCACTGAACCACTATTTCAGAAATTGAGCCTGATGAATTTTGTTGTTGTCATGCTGGAATGTGTACATTGGTACGTCCTCCAACATGGTTGTTTAAGAAATGAAAAGCTACAAACTGCATCAGTTTGGGCTAAAAGAAAAATTGCCAAACATGCAATAATACAGAAACATAAAAATAACTGCAATAATCATTCAATTCTAGACTTTTCAGTATTTGCTTATTTAAATCCAAGTAGTGACTTTTTTTTTTGACCAGACAGTGTACATTTGAATGAGTCTACATATCCAACATTTCAGAGTTTGTAAACAATGTACCCTTAACATTTCTCAATCTGACACTGTGACTGGCATTGGAACAATATTCATTCTCTTTGTGTTTAACTTAAGCTACACAACGAAGCTCAAGTGCATGTTTGAAGAAAATCCTTGATACAAACAAAGCGGTAACCAAAGAAATCTTAAGTAATGACAATTGACATTTTGACATTAATTGACAATAATGACATTTTTGAGATGTCAAATGTTTGTACTTGAGTCAATTTAAGTGTTAAACGTTTAAAATGCAGAATGTTCCTTTCTACTCGTGTACTCCTAACATGTAATTAAATATGCATGAAAAGTGTGGTTGTGCAGAGACCCTCAACCCCTAAGCCTTATGGCATTTTCTCTGGTCATTGTCCTAATGTTCTAAATTATTGCATGTCACAGATTTTTTTTTTATCTATATATTTTTTCCAATTTTAACCCTAACCCTGGGTACATCTTGTTAATTAAGATTACTTATTACCTAAAATATACATTTACTTATGTTGACATAAGGACATTTTAAAATAAAGTGTAAACGAATATGGTAGTAATAAAGAACAAAGATATGTACAGTATCAAAGTATCATCTGAGTACAATGGTACTCCCTTTTATCAGGTATTTTAATTTAAAACATTTTTGACATCTTAAAACATATTTTGCACAGGAATGCTTCCTCCTCCTTTTGTCCCAGATCCTAAGATGATGCCAAATACATTGATGATGTAGGAGCAATCAGCACTATCAAAGGTGTTGTTATTGACAACAAATAAAATTAATTCTATAATGAGTTTGCAACTGAGAATTTACCAATTCCTTGGCAGGAGGAGATGATTGAGACAGGTGTGTTTGGGGAGCTTAATGTCTGGGGAAAAAATGGAAAACTCCCCAACGATCTGGATCCCAACTATGTGGAAGCAAAGGGAGGGGGAAGTGTTCTACTGTGAACTAGAAAAATAAATGAATAAACTTGTGGGCACAATGACTCATGGTGAACAACAAAGGCATGTTGCTTAATGTGCCTTTAATGCTTAATGTGAAGAATGCTTGTGTAACTTAGAAGGTCTCCCTATGTATGTAGTGGGATTTATTTTTTCCTTAAAAATGTTGATAAAAAGTAAGCAAATCACCCCAAGTTATGACATTTTTTTTAAACAAAACTTTCTGATAGCTGAATTATTGTAATATGAGGTAAAATTACTTATAATGTTATGTTTGTACGTTTACAGTTTCATGAGGGAATTTTTGGTCATGGAGGATGTTAGCATTAAAAGAGGAATTAAATCTAGTAAATGGAAAATAAAGGAACTGAAAAAGTAACGCATATCGGCTTATATTTCATAGAGGAAGTGAGATCCTTGTTTACTTTTATGGTTAAAATATATATTTTCCAGACATTTCAGAAGATATTCTGTTTACTGTTTGTCAACACATTGATTTTTGGGGGATTTATAATACATTTAATTGTAAAGATGTCTTGTTAAACTTGACTATAACAATAAAATATTTTAATGCATGAAAGGCGAGTCATGTGCTTTTATGGTAAGTCTGGAATCAGCTGCCTTGCTGAAATATTGAACTGGAAGTTTATATTATAACTTCATTATATGTTACAATGCTTAAAGAAATTAGCTAAATAGATTTTGCATCATACAGAAAATCTAATAATCTTTCTAATCAAAGTAACACTGTATTATCTTATTATCTTACATCTACAGGATATTTCACTTACATACAACAACCCATTTTGTGTGGTGACCTACTTCCCTTTTAAGCCATGTGAGGGACCAGAGGACAAGATCTGAAAGAAGAAATGACCTTCATTAGTGACATTTATTAACAACACTCATAACCGCTTTGCTCACAATGATAGCACACCGGGGGAGTGAAATTATTTCTTTACATATTGTGTGTAGCAGCTTTGAATGCTCAATGTAAGGTAAATGAGCTGCTTTTCTTGTTTTTTTTTTGTTGTTTTTTTATTTTGATATGACAAGAGAACAGAGCGTGACAACACAGGCTTCACTGACCAAGAAGACACTAAATTGTTGATTATGAAATCAGCACAATCATGGATTGTGGATCAGTTGATGCGTTTTGCACTTTAATATCAGTGCATCCATGTGTCTCCGGATTTTGATCTGTAAATCTTTCTCACTTGGACATGAAAATTATTTTGGAGCTTCAAATCATGGATAAGTCAATCCGTAACACATCCAATGGAAAACCTACCATTCCACCAAAACCAAACCTTAATGCTTCACACCAGTCAAGGCACTTTGGTCCCTCTAGCAGTGTGGCTCAAGCTTTGCGTAACTTTGAAAAAGGAACGGGCAAGCAAACAGCAGTAAACAACAATAAAGTGAGAAGATACTCTGAAAATATAAGCCAAGATGGAAGGTCTGTGGTAGTTGGAACTAGATTGTCATGTCCACCCAGGGCAAAGGACCAAGCAGAGAAAATATCTTCAGTTTCTAGACTGAGGGAAACAAATCTTCAACTGGCAGTAGATGATGTGGATGTTGGTCGATCAGGTAGTGAACATTTTGGAATCTGTTTCTAACATATATTTTCTCTATTCTGTATATGCCTAAATATGAAATAATGCTGAAAAAGTGATTGTTTTACATTGTGTTTGCTATTACTTGATGTAGGATCATGTTATGTTTATATCACATGATGGAGTTTTAGAGCCATTAAAATAAAACCATATAAAGCCAATATAAATCCAAAAAGTACAGGAATTGCTTGTAAAATGTTTTTAGATTTTCTAAAGTTTTTTTTTTTTTTTTTTGTTATTTAAAAGAAATGTGTGTTTGTCTTTGACGCAAATGCAGACAAACTTGAAAGCAGGATCAACATGTCATGTGCAGTGAATTGCCTGCTGAGAGAATGAAACCGTTGGAATTTAAGAGATTTTAATTTTGTTTGCTTTTGTATAGCATTAAATTTTAAATTGATGTCCAATGTTAAAAGTGGGTCTTAAAGTCATTACAATTCACAGTAAAGTGAAATCAATTAAGGGCCACTGGCTTCGCGCATTGTAGAAGGCAACTGATCACAAACCCCTGCCCCTTTCCATAGTCAGTAATTAAATATTTTGGCTAATCAGATTATGTTCTCACCTACCAAAAAGGATGCAGAACTATCAGATTAATACACTATACACTGTTTAATACACTATACCATTTTACCCTCACAAAAACTAAAATGTGGGGAGAAAAATGTAGATTCTTTCTGAGCCTGCTGATAAGCTTTAGTAAAGCACCTGGCTACTCTTCTTTCCCTCAGCTCCTGATGGCAGTGAAGTAAATAATGTGAGTGGCACCTTAGAGAATCATCAGGGCTCAACTGCACCACCTACCCACTCAGAGGAGAAACACTGTCATTGCCTCTGCCATCTTCAAAGGCCTGGTATGAAACTAATCTGGGTTCCTCTACATGAGGAGAAAAATAACATGGATACTGCAATTGAAAAGAATCACAAACATCGAAACATAGGAGGTCAGATAAATGAGCATGTTTTACACCTAACCAGCAATGACGTCAGATGGCGACTGAACAGCCGATCTTCCAATTCAAAACCCCAAGCATTGCCTCCATGTATAAATTGCCAAAGCTTCCTGCTTCACCACAGCCCTAACAAATTAGCAGGGAATGGATTTGCATATGCTTATAAATCATTTCAAAGCCATTCAAAACCCCCTTTACCACCAAGGACTTATCAGTCATCTGAGTATCAAAATACCCAGCAGTATGCACAGCTAGAACACACAGATGATCATATATATTTGGATATTTTGCCATCAAATGACAATAAAGTTACCCCTCCAGCTGTCCCCCCTCGACCTCCCCCACAACTTCCTCTACATCCTCAAAATACAAAAAAACGGTCTTCCCACCCAGTGCTGGCATGTGTAGTTTCTCTTCGAGGCGGCGGGCCACCAATCAGAAACACCAGCAAAAGAGAGAATGGAAAATCGTCTCGCCACATATCTATGTCAAACCCAACAGGTGAGTGCTAAATAATTTCCAGATACTGCTTTTTTACTAAAGTACAGCACACAAAGCAGTTTCAACAGAGAGAAAAATAAGTTATATTTTAACTTATGCTCTTTTTCAAAATATTGGCAGAGATTTTGCCAAGTATCTTCTTGGAATAACGTCTTATCCTAACATTAAATTTTTTTCAAATAAACGTAGTCTCTTAATAAACATAGTTCTAAACCTAAACAGTAAGACCCTAACCTCCTGACCCTACCCTAATGTTGATCCAGGAACCTCTATCAATTATGAATATATATTTAAATTATCTGCTTTGAAATATTTTAATCAGAAAAAAAAAGATGTCTAGATTTTTTTAAACAAACATTTTTTTTTCATGTTTGTTTTTTTAGGTAAGAGCTATGAAAATGGTGATTTTGAAGACTGGGAGTCTATTGACACAGAAGCGTAAGTTAACAGCATCAAAAAGTTGACCTTTGCTACTGTTAAAAAATGCACAAATTACCCAATGATTTTTAGAGGGGTCAAAGAATTTCTATCAGTAATTTTCATCCTGTAGGTTGTTGTTGTGTGCTGCTCCTAGACTGGTACATTAAAGACATTGTAAGGAAAACACTACAGATTTTCACACAATATCAAAATCCTTTAATGAAATGACTGTTTATATTTGTTGATGTATGCTCAAATACATCTTTACTAATGGGAAGTGAGACAGTCTGTAGATATATTTCTAACTCCTCACATTATCAGGACTTCCATTTGTGACCGTCTTTTTAGTCCACTTTGAAAATGAGCATTTGTGGTTACTGAAATGTGCTTAAATGTAATATGAATGCATATTTTTTATGACCCCCACAACTATTTATTCTGATTCCTTTTTACTGTATTTCAACATCAACAAGTAGTAGGCTAATCATTTGATTTACATTTCCTCTTTCCCTGAAATATAAAACCTGACATACCCAGAGGTTATATTTTTGACTCACTAATAGCCGGAAAGGGTGGTCAAAACTAAAATATGTGGTGAGAATGCCCTTTTTTTGTCTCCCAGCATATCCAGAGTTTTTTTTTTTTCTACCTGACCAATGACATTTAAAAAATTTCAGTCTTTTCATTAGGCCTTATCTGTGACAGATATTCACTTGAGCACAGTATTGTGTGGCCAGATTAAACTGTTTTGAGTTTCTTACAGGCTGTGTGACAAAACAGCAAGCCCACGGAGAATCTCCAGTGACTGGGAGCCAAACAGCGACTATGGTGAGATAATTAAGTGAATGTATAACACACAAACATAGGAAAGCTTTCATCCATTTTAGATGTCTAAAACCAACAGTTTTAATTATTAAAAATTAAAAATTATTTCTGGTTTTATTATTAAATTTCAAAGTAGATTTTGGAGCAGGATTAAATGAAAATCAGGTGCAATAACATTTATTTGGATCTTTTGCTGTTCAACAAGGATTCTCAAAAACAATATGTCATCCTCAGAACCTCTATATCAGATCTACCAGGCAAAGGTCCTGAAAGAAGCCAGTCAGATCCAGTCTGATAGTCCTAATTGCAACAGGAGGAGTGTTAGTGAAACCCTGGGTCTTGAGGGTCCCGGAGGGTTTGCAGTGGTTGGCACCCGATTCAAGAGAGGCCCTGAAGAGATTACACTCTGGCAGGATTTACCAGTGGTCGAGGAAAGTGGAGTGTTACATAAACTCACTCGCACTGAAAAACAGAGACAAGAGGTGAGGGTAATAGTTTACCACTATTAGAAAAAACTTTACCACTATTGGAAATAACATATTTCTTTGCTAAATTCAGCTGTATTACATATTTTTATTTTAAATCTTATGTGTGTTTTTAGAGCATGTTTGAGGTCCTCACCTCTGAGGCCTCCTACCTGCGCTCCCTGCGTGTTCTGAAGGATCATTTCTTGGGGTCACGCGAACTCAGTGAGACTCTGGTCATTCATGATAGGAGGGTCCTCTTCTCCAACCTCTTGCAGGTCTATGAAGTCAGCGAGAGGTGAGAAAGAGAGACAAGTTCAAGAGCATGACACATGAAAGAAAAATCTATTCTGTTATAATTTATTTACTCTCAGCCAAATCAGTACTATCCCACAGGCATGAATACACATCTCTGTTGTTCTTAGGTTTATAGGGGATCTGCTGAAGCGAGTAGATGAGAGTGTGGTGATATCTGATGTGTGTGACATAATTTATGAGCACTCAGAGAATCATTTCTCAGTCTTTATTGATTATGTTCGAAATCAGCAGTACCAAGAGAAAACCTACAGCAGACTGATGTGAGACTTTTACCCATACCTAAAAATAATAGTAATAATAATAATAATAATTTTAATGTAAAACATTTTCAAAATGCATAAAATACATTTTATATTACATTTACTTTTGGAGTTGGGTGACCAAAAACAGAAATATACATAATATTAGTAATAATTAAACAGTGTGTAAACATGTTGCTTATGTGTATGTGTGGTACTGGCAGGGAGAGTAACAGAGATTTTTCTCTTGTGATGAGGCGGCTAGAGTCATCTCCACTTTGTAAACGTCTGCCCTTCACATCCTTTATGCTTCTGCCTTTCCAACGAATCACCCGCATCAAAATCCTTATACAGGTGAGATACACACTCCTAATGTTCTCAAAAAATACCTATTCCTCAAAATTTTCTAGTGAATGTGAAATGAATAAGAAAATAGCAATTGGATTAATTTAAACTTTTTGTAGAATATTCAAAAGCGGACTGCAAAGGGCACAAAAGAGGAGGAAACAGCTTCAAAGGCCCTGGCTTCAGTCTCCAAGGTACAATAAAAAAAAAAACATATAGACATTGATCCTTGAGTTTGAGTGACAGAGTGCTGATGTTTAGTATAACAGCAGTAAAACATTTTAGCATTTGCTACTTAGAATTTAAGTACACAACACAATTACTTTTGCTCATCTGATATTGCTTTGAATATAAATGTGTTCTAAATACAAAATCTGATTGGGAGTCACATTCAAATCTGTTTTACAATGGGTCAATGACATAAAAATAAAGAAGATACTTTTAAAAACCTAGTTTAAAACACCTATACCAAGCTCTTAAAAATGTACTCTTTCTATTTATGTTAATTTCATCTGGTTTTGAAAAACGTGTTGTGTAATGTCAAGTATAACAAAATCACATGCACAATAAAAATTTTTTTTTGATTCTTGACAAGTGGGACAAAAAACGGTGCAAAATTGAAAAAGTAAAACCTTGTACTCAGACAAATGAAACAAAATTTTTGAACTTACATGTACTAAGCTACAGAGCTAGGCTTTGATGCAACCTCCTAACTTTTCCCTTTTTTACAAAATGTGCTTTTTTACCTTGCCATCACTTATTCTCCAGTCAAGCAGTCAAGAAGTTTTTAACATTTTCATAGCAGTTTAACACATTCTCCTAGCAGACAGAATGCATTTTCACACGTGACCAACAATTCCTCAACAAATATAAAATATCATCATTCTGACGGAGATGACATAGAACTGACAGAGTTTGTATTCCATTAGCCTCAGTACCGCCGCTCCCTATATGCAGAGTACGTCTCGGTTACGTATGTAACCCCTCGTTCCCTGAAGGAAGGAATGTTACGTCAGTGATTGACGAGTTGGGATCTCGCTAATCGCTTTAACAAAACAAGCCAATGAATGTTGGCATGCAAGATTTGCATAGCGCACCCTGCCCTGCAGTGGGGGTATATAAGGAGAGCGCGAGCAGTCGGAGACAGTGTGCCCCGTACTGTGGCAACGTAACATAACGTCTCCGTTCCCTCCTCCAGGGAACGAGGGTTACATAACATAACAGGGAACAATGTTCAACGTTACATCAGTGATTGACAAATTCGGATCCATATGGAAAACGCCACTATTGCTGACCCGCTCCAGTGCCCTGCGAAAGATCCTTCCTCAGATGAATACGCCAAGGAGAGGCTGTCATGAGGAGCATCAGCTCTGGGAACCAAGTCTGACTGGACCAGTATGGTGCTACTAAGCGGACCTGCTCCTTGCCCTGCCTGACCTAGCACAGCGTCTGTGTGAGAAGGCTCACTGGGGGAAACACATACTTGCGTAGACCCCGAGGCCAGCTGTGTGCCAGCGCATCCGTGCCGAGAAGCCAATGCTGAAGCGGTCTCATGAGAAGCAATCTTAATGGCATGACAGCAGCAATGAATGCCATATGCCCCAGGAGCCTCTGAAACTGTTTCAGTGGAACTGCCTTCATGCCCCAAAATGACTCCAGGCAGTCCAGCATCAACTGAGCACACTCTGTCGAGAGACGTGCTGTCAGGTCGACCGAGTCCAACTCGACACAGAGAAGAGATCATCTGCACAGGGGAGAGTTTTCTCTTTTCCCAGTTGACCTGAAGCCCAAACCGGCCGAAGGTGGCTGAATACCATGTTTCTCTGTTCGCACAACTGAGCTCGGGACTGGGCCAATATTAGCCGAAGTAGTTGAGAATGCGAATGTCTGCTTCCCTCAAGTGGACGAGGTCCGCCTCCATGACCTTGGTGAAGACATGAGGCGACAGGGACAGCCCGAAGGGGAGGACTGATATTCCCGCCCCTCGTACGCAAAGCGGAGAAACGTCCTGTCTCGGGACATGAAAGTACATGTCCTTCACGAGATCGCTGCAAATCAATCTCGTGGACGAACACATAGAAAGATATGCTTCTGCATTAACATCCTGAACAGGAGATTGTGAAGGGCCTGGTTCGGAATGCTCAGGTCCAGGATTGGCCGTGACCCACCGCGTTTCTTGGGTACAATGAAGTATGGGCTGTAAAACCTCAACTTCATATCGGCTGGAGGAACCGGCTCTATCGCATCCTTCACCGGCAGGACCACAATTTCTGCTCGCAAGACGGGAGTATCTTTGTCCAACACAGAGGTGAACCACGTCCCTGTACTTGGGATGACGCTGGGTGAACTTCATTGCATAGCTGAGTCTGATGGTTCTCGTGAGCCAGCGTGATGGTCTGGGCTAGCCAGGCCCCCAGAGGCCGAACGAGCAGAACTAGGGGAACCACTGACATACCACTGCAGTGGGGCAGCGAGGCGGAGCACAGGGAACTGACACGGAAGGCACAGCATCCCGGAGTGGGTATTTTGTCACGCTGTCTAGTCTCTGTTTCCCTGGGTGTCCACTAGTGGGCTCACTTCCCCTTAGGCACTTCACCGTAGGCACTATAATTCCTCTAGTCTTGTCCTGTCATCACAGTAATTGCACTCCTGTTAATTGCACCAGGTGCAGTCACTTTATTGTCATTAGCCTCCCTATAAATACCAGTTTTTTTCTGTTGTTTGTATGGAGTCCTTACCCTACGTGTATCCAGCCTTCTCGTCCTCCGAGATTCTTCCTTGTCTTCTCGTCCTCCGAGTTCCCATTCTGTTCCCTTTCCGGTTCCCTCCTTTGTTTATTTGTTTGTTTGCTTTGGACTGCTGTTTTGGTTTTGACCTTGGCTTGTTTTTGGATTACGTTTTGGATTACCCCATTTAATAAATACCTGCAATTGGATCTCTCTCTCTCCCTGTGTCTCTCTGGTACACGATCATCACAGAAGGACTCCATCACTTGAGATCCAGCGGTATGTCTGTTCATATTTCCTCCCCAGTCACCAAATGGTTTCGAGGGTACCCACCTGGTCGTGTTTCGTGGGACCAGGGGAGGTCGCTGGGTATGTCGGAATGAGTGGTCGAGAGGAGGTTCGGCCTCACTCTCCACTATGGCCCCCGTCGACCCTGGGTTCGGGAGGAACGGATGGGAGCCACCGTCTCACCATTGTGGACGGAGAGGGGAAAGGAGACGCAAGTCTGCCGAGCCAGTGCCGCTGCACAAGATGGCCGCCAGCTCAGTGCCACTGCACAAGATGGCTCCCAGCCCAGCCTGCTGCGCCAAATGGCCGCCGACCCAGCGCCATTGCACAGGATGGCCGCCAACCCAGCACCACGAGGCAAGATGGAGGCCAGCCCAACACCACAGCACAAGATGACCTCCAGTCCAGTGCCACGAGGCAAGATCGACGCCAGCCCAGCGCCACCGCGCAGAATGGCCACAGGTCCAGTGACACTGCACAAGATGGTCGTCAACCCGGCGCCACGAGGCAAGATGGACGCCAGCACAGCGCCACAGTATAAAGTGGTCATCAACCCAGCGCCACGATGCAAGATGGCCGCCAACTCAGCGCCAATGCCCAAGATGGCCGCTGATACATTTTTGGATTATTTCTCCATGCTGTCAAAAATCCCAGAGATTCCCAGGAGTGTTCACGTCACGTCTGCTGATCCAGAGACTGTTCACATCACATCTGCTGAGCCAGCACCACAGTACAAGATGGCCACCAACCCAGCGCCACTGCACAAGGTGGCCGCCAGCACGGAGCCACTGCAGAGGATGGCAGCTACAGTGGGCTTTGCTGAGTTGAGTCAGGTTCCGTTGACTGTCCAGAGTTGAGTCAGGTTCCGGTTGACCTTCCAGAGTCGAGTCATATTCCCGTTGACCCTCCAGAGTTGAGTCAGGTTCCCGTTTACCCTCCAGAGTTGAGTCAGGTTCCCGTTTACCCTCCAGAGTTGAGTCAGGTTCCGGTTGACCCTCCAGAGTCGAGTCATATTCCCGTTGACCCTCCAGAGTTGAGTCAGGTTTCCGTTGACCCTCCAGAGTTGAGTCAGGTTCCAGTTGACCCTTCAGAGTTGAGACAGGTTCCAGTTGACTATCCAGAGTCGAGTCAGATTCTTGTTGACCTTCCAGAGTCGAGTCAGGTGCCCGTTGACTTTCCAGAGTTGAGTCAGGTTCTGGTTGACCCTCCAAAGTCGAGTCAGATGCTCGTGGACCCTCCAGAGTCGAGTCAGGTGATCATGGACCCTCCAGAGTCAGGGTTAGTCACCGTCGACCTTCCAGAGTCAGTGTTAGTCACCATTGACCTTCCAGAGTCAGGGCTAGTTCCTGTTGACCTTCCAGAGTCGAGTCAGGTGCCTGTTGATTTTCCAGAGTTAAGTCAGGTTCCTGTTGACTCTCCAAAGTTGAGTCAGGTGCTCGTGGACCCTCCAGAGTCAGGGTTAGTCACTGTTGACCTTCCAGAGTCAGGGCTAGTTACTGTTGACCTTCCAGAGTCGAGTCAGTTGCTCGTGGACCCTTCAGAGTCGAGTCAGGTGCTCGTGGACCCTCCAGAGTCAGGGTTAGTCACCGTTGACCCTCCAGAGTCAAGGCTAGTCACCATTGACCTTCCAGAGTCAGGACTAGTCACCATTGACCTTCCAGTGTCAAGGCTAGTCACCGTTGACCTTTCAGAGTCAAGTCAAGTCACTGGTGATCTTCAAGGACAGAGCCAAGTCACTGGTGATCTTCAAGGACAGAGTCAAGTCACCGGTGATCTTCAAGGACAGAGTCAAGTCACCTGTGATCTTCAAGGACAGAGTCAAGTCACCGGTGATCTTCAGGGACAGAGTCCAGTCACCGGTGATCTTCAAGGACTGAGTCAAGTCACCAGGGTTCTTCATGGGAAAATTCAAGTCACCACTGATCTTCATGAACAAAGGCAAATCACCTCTGTCCCTCCCCCTGAACCTCCGCCGGTCCACCTCCCTTCTGGACTCCTTGTTTTGTGTTGCACTCATCTTGTCTCTTTTTTCCCATTGTACCTGGTTCTCTTGTCTTTTTTTCCCCATTTTACCTGGTCCTCTTGTCTCTGTTTTCCCCATTTTACCTGGCCCTTCGTCCCTCCCCCCGGTCTTCCGCTGCTCCACCTCCCTCCTGGTCTCTTTATGTTTTTAGTTTTCCCTTGGTTTCGGGTGGAGCATCTGGCAGCTGTTCCGTGGAGGAGGGGGTAATGTCACGCTGTCTAGTCTCTGTTTCCTTGGGTGTCCAATAGTGGGCTCACTTCCCCTTATGCACTTCACCGTAGGCACTAGAATACTCTTGTTAATTGCACCAGGTGCAGTCCCTTTATTGTCATTAGCTTCCCTATAAATACCAGTCTTTTCCTGTTGTTTGTATGGAGTCCTTACCCTTACCCTTCGTGCATCCAGCCTTCTCGTGCTCCGAGAGGCTTGTTTTTGGATTATGTTTGGATTACCCCATTTAATAAATACCTGCAATTGGATCTCTCTCTCTCCCTGTGTCTCTCTGGTACACGATCGTCACAGATTTGAGTGAGTGGTGCGACTCTTACCTGTCTCTATGATTGCCCGCTGGCAAAAGGAGAGGGGGACAGGAGTGTAGAGGCTGTGCATCATTGTTTGATGAAGAGGTGCCTTGAACGCAACATCGCGGAACACAGCCTTAGCATACTCGAGGCACAGACACACGAGATGCAGCGATCGTGACCATCAGATGGAGCCAGGAAGTGACCATATCCAGAAATTCACGAGTGGAAAGACATCTTTAAAAAGACGCCCTGTCACTCGTGGAGCTCTTTTAGAATTTGCTCTATTAGAATTGCTATTTTTCTAAGTAAACACTTAAGTGTTGAAGCACCCAGGAGGAGTTGCAGTTTGACCACAGAATGGGAAGCTGCAGCATGCTGAGATCAAGCAACAGCACTGGCAACCCGAGATCAAGAAACAGCACTGGCAACCCCAGCTGACGCGCCGTAACACCAACACTGCGTCAAAGGCTGTCTTGAAGACACTCGCTTTAGGAAGCTGAAAGGCTCAGCTCTGAAGTGAAAAGCTGTATGTGCGACTGCTTGCACTCTCCTTATATAACTATGCTGCGGGGAAGGGTACACAATGCAAATCTTGCACGCCAACATTCATTGGCTTGTTTTGTTAAAACTCTAAGACATTTCGTCTCTCTAGCGAGATCCCAATTCATCGGTCACTGACATAATGTTGAATGTGACTGACTGAAAGGGAACGCAGTTTGCGTAGGGCACTAACTCCCAGGGGGGCACCATCACAATTGCGCCATTCCCCAATTCGTGACCGCTCACACCTCATGTTTGTGGCTGAATGCTCATAATTGATGGACATCTATGCCTGGTTAAAAGACATCAGCAATCCGGTGCAGAGAAAAGAAAATGGAAGAAAGTACAAAAAAAAGGCATAAATCTTTAAACATAAAACTGGCTTGACCTTGGACGTTCGATATTGGCAAATTTAGGGAGAATGTTACAGTCATAAAAACAACTGTATTGTGTTCATTAAGGTGTCAACTACAATGCATACCTTTTTTATATTTGTTTAAATAAATTGTAAATCATTTAGGTAAAGATGAGGCCTGTGTATCACTTTCACGCACATTTCTGTGAAGAAGTTTTTTTTTTTTTTGGCTGCTGATGTTAAAAACAAGTTTTAATGTCGGAAATAATTCCACCACCAGAAAAACATATGCCATGGTTTTAACAAGAAAAACACCAAAAATTATTGTTCTTTTGTAGCCATGGTAACTGCAAATTAACCATAGTTTTGTTACTTCAAAATAATAATTTACAAAGTATTTATAATGATTGGTTAATAACACTTAAAAAAAAGAAACATAATGTAGGCTAATGCAAAATAAATAATTTATGTACATAAAATGTTATTACAACTCCTTGCAAAGGGAGCCAAAGGGTACAGGAGGATCAAATCCTTGTTTAGGCTATTTGCCTAATTGTTGGCCTCCTTTTTGTCATAAATGACTCAGCCTCTATAATTTCTTCAGCAAAAAAACATGTGGACATCACAACCCTTACAAAAATTAACCATGGTTTTATCAAAGTAAAACTTCTTAATATTCTTTTGCATGATTTCTGAATGCTTGAAACTATAAAATAAATGAGTCATAAAGTTATAGCCATTGGTAAATGTCGAGAGCTACAATTGTAATTTGTAAATAATACAATTTATTCTTTTATTTATGTACTTTTTTATTTTATGATAATTCAATTTTTATCCCTATAGGAAGGTTTTGCTGTTGTTATTGTTTTTTCCATCATATTTGAGGAAGGGGGGCACAACAATACAATCCTGCTTAGGTCACCCATTAGGCCAGCAGCAGCCCTTCTCAGCCTTATGTTCCCTGCATCTTATGTTCCTTCCACCCTAACTCTATAAAGAAGTGATGACTATCAATCCACAAAAGCAATAGGCGTATATACTGTACATTTTACACAGTATTAGAAAAATGTAACACTATGTTATATTTAATATAATATTAATATTATGTATAATATAAATATAATATAAATGACTTTATAACCACAAAAATATGATGACTTCATGATGAATGTCAACTCCATCATTAGCCCGTCACCACCATCAGACAGAAAATATTTTGGTGGTAACATCTGATGGTTTTGACAAATTTGGCATTTCTTTCACAAAACAAAGGAAGCTCATGTAGTAGCTATTTTGTTTTCTCTGCTGATGTTAGATGCTAACAGAACCTGTCTCAGGAGAATCAAATGATCTGAAAATTTCAAATTATTTCCTCAGAAACTGGAAGATGATGTTGACATTATGTTGTGACACAGAAAACAGTAACATTAGGATTTGACATATTCTAAAACTATAAAAACTATCATAGCCTGTCTGACATTGATGCAGAGGCAAATTGTGGCAAGGGGTTTTTGTTAGAGATACAGTTGCCCCTGGTATACCCTGATTATAGGGAAGTCGTGGCCTGACGGTTAGCGGACTCGCAATCGAAAGGTTGTGAGTTCGAGCCTCGGGCCAGCAGGAATTGTAGGTGGGGGGAGTGCATGTAAAGTGCTCTCTCCACCTTCAATACCACGACTTAGGTGCCCTTGAGCAAGGCATCGAACCCACAACTGCTCCCCGGGCGCCGCAGCATAAATGGTTGCCTACTGTTCCGGGTGTGTGTTCACAGTGTGTGTGTGTGTGTGTGTGTTCACTGCTCTGTGTGTGTGCACTTCGGATGGGTTAAATGCAGAGCACAAATTCTGAGTATGGGTCACCATACTTGGCTGAATTTAACTTTCACTTCACTTCATTTTATTTATTTTTTTTACATTTAAAGGGACACTAAGTAGGAATTACTCCCATCTAGTGGTGAAATTGTATTTTGCATTCAAACTAATTTTGCACTCCAGCGCCTCGCTTTTTCAAATGCGCGTTGCATCTACGGTAGGCGATATGTACCAAAAAGCTTTGACGGGATGTCTTCTAATAGCACTTCGTCGAGTTTTCCTTCAGGTGAACAGGTGTGTTATTTCAAACAAACAGCAACATGACCATAAACAAACGAATGTTACAGTATGAATTACTGACTGTGGAAAACATGAAATATTGTAATTAGTAGTTATGTCTTCTTTATTCGTTATATTTTCTGAATAATGTGCATTGTTAGATATATAAAAAATATTGTAATATAGATTGTAACACTGACTTACCTGTCGAGAAGAAAACTGGCCACTTCAGCGTCTCTTTTGAAATCTTTATCCAGCATTAGCTCTTTCCACCTAGACAAAGCTTCCCCGACATTAACTCTTGTTTTCTGTAATCTACGGTCACGTTTCCTTTTACGTTCTATTTTTGACTGTTTTGGCGACGATGTTTTCTTCTCCTGTGGCGCGGCATATGTATGGTCCATAATAAGAATGCAATCCAGACTTTTAAACTTGCCGGTGCAGTTTCAAGCGCCTCTCACTGCTCTGCACCTGCGTTTCTGGCTCTGACCGAAAACGCGTTGTGGAAACGCGTTGGCTTAGTACTTTTGTCCCTCTCTGCTATTATGGTTTTGCAAGACGGCGGAACTACATGGAAGCCTCCGTCGACCTACCCGTCCCATGTATATAAAGATAATAAATTCTTCATTTACGAGGATTAGTTTAAACATTGGCATAGGTATTTGTACACCATTGAGGGCATATTTATGAATAAAAATATTGATTTTAGATAATAAAATACCTAAAAAGTTACTTATTGTCCCTTTAAATGAATGTCTGACACAGTTTTCACAAAAATCTTTGACACAACCATGGAAACACGTCATTAAAAAATATTTGTGTTTTGATGAAACAAGCTCTTTTTTACCATTAAAAAAAAATGTATCCATTGTATAGCAATGATTAGAACCCTTCTCCGTGGACACACTGTTTTAGATGTTGTGAGAAGACAAAGTTTTGATATAATAATAATACAATTCAATTAAACACGATAATTGTGTCATACATTCTATTGTTAATCCTTCATAACGTTTACAATTGAAAATATTTTAATTTAATTTACAATTGCTGGACATTTTTTAAGAATCAGTGAAATCAGTGATCCTTTTAAAACATTTTTAAACATCCTTCAATGTTTTGACAACCTAAACTATCAGTGTCTTATCATAAAAGGTAAAATTGTTTGATATTTACTGCATGGATCTATCTATTAGTTGTGCCACACTATACAGTATACAACAGTGAAAGAATAAAGGAATAAAAAAAAAGATTGTCAGATTGCCCCCAACCCAGCAAATTGTATTCCTTAAATGTGTCTTCATTATATATATATATATATATATATATATATATATATATATTAGGGGTGTAACGATACGCGTATTCGTATTGAACCGTTCGGTACGAGGCTTTCGGTTCGGTACGCGTTATGTATGTATAACTGTTCGTTGGACTAATTAATTATATTTGAAAAAAAAAAGAGAAATATAATGATATGCGTTCAACAAGGTAGCCCAATAACCCAAACGACGTAACAGGCAACACCCCTGACACTCCCGAAGAAGAAAAAAACACCAACTTATATGTTTATGTTAGGCTACTCAGTCAGGCGCTCGCTCACTCAGTACGTGCTGAAGGCTCGTTGCAAAATGGCCAATGCGTTTAACAGACCAGAAATAGAAGATCCTCCAATAACCAACAGGTCTGGTGTTTGGGTGCACTTTGGATTCCCTTTAAGCTATAATGGTGATGGCAAGAGAGTGGTGGATAAAAAAACAACGGTATGTCGCATCTACATGACAATAGGGTACACCAGCGGGAATAAAAGAAAAAAAGAAAAAAAACAAACACAGGAATACTTGAAACATGTCTACTCATTTACACCGACATCACCTTATAAAAAGGAGAAACATACATGCAACAAACTATCCCCGCAGCATTTAGACCGACATTTCCAACTGATTCAAACAGGGCAAAAGACATCACCATTTACGTTACATTTACATTATAGCCGTGGATATGAGACCTTACTATTTACCATTCATTCTGTCATCACCATTATAGCTTACAGGGAATCCAAAGTGCACTCAAATACCAGACCTGTTGGTTATTGGAGGATCTTCTATTTCTGGTCTGTTAAATGCATTAGACATTTTGCAACGAGCCTTCATCGGGTGCTGAGTGAGCGAGCGCCTTAGGGGCCGTTCACATATCGTGCCTAAAAACGCGTGGAAAACGCTAGGCGCATCTTTCTCCTCCTTTCCAAAGCACTCGGGCAAAAGCGCTCATGAGGCGTCTGTCTTTGCTAAGCAACAATGACGTGCTCTCTCCATGAGACGCGAAAATTTCAGCAAAGGATAAATGGATTTGCAGCTCTAAAAATCGCTTGCAGTAGCTCTGCTACTAAATTTTTTTCAAAATTGCAATCCATATACAACTATGATCAGCTGTTCCTTCATCTTGGCTGAGCTTTCAACGTTGTTACGGGAAAGGATGAAGCTGATTGGTTAGTTCTTGTAACATGACCCATGGTGCGCTTGCGGCATTCTGAAAAGTTGAGATGTTTTTACATTTTGCTGTATCTAAAATGTACCGAACCGAACTGAACCGTGACATCAGTGTATGGTATTGAACCGTTACACCCCTAATATATATATATATATATATATATATATATATATATATATATATATATATATATATATATATATATATATATGGGCTGTCAAATGATATTTTTTTTTTATCAAATTAATCAGAATTTTCAGTGGATTAATCAGGATTAATCACTATTTGCAATTACACCTGAATCCTAACCATATTTTTTCTGAAATGCATACCAAAAGATAAATAACAGGATATATAATTTTCATGTATTGATTCATCAATATGTGGTTATTTTTTCTGAATTTCAAAAGTTTAACATTTACTTGGATGAAATTTACCTAAGCACTATATCAAACCATGCCATTTAACTACAGATAGTGTAAGAGTTTTAGGTGAACCAGTGGTTAAATATAGCCACATATCTATGAAATTATGCATAGAGAAACTCGAAAGAATGAACTCAGAAACACAAACATGCGCCACCATCACATAAGCAGCACTCTGGGCACTCTTGTTTTTGGGAGGTGTTCATTTGCTCTGCCACAATACTTTACGATCGATATTTTCACGTTCTGAAGGCTTCAAGTGCCAGTAAAACCAAGTAAAAATGCATATGCTTTTCCAAACAGCTGTAATTTTCGCTACGTTGCATGAGAATTTTTGACAGCCCTAATCTATATATATATATATATATATATATATATATATATATATATATATATATATATATATATATATATATATATAATGAAACATATGTGTCATGTTGTTAATTTCATAACAGCTTCAAATAATGCCTATTGACATACCTGTATTAATATAACTATAAAATGGGCACAAAATCTATACCACCTTTCTACTATGATTCATAAATGTTAAATATCTCCATTTGTGTTTATTCTGTCCTTCATATCCAGCTTTGATTTTCACTTGACATTATTCTTAATTTTAGCTAATCATGCAGGCAAACACACAGGTGGGGCAGATGAAACAGATGGAGGAGCTCATTCAGATCTCTAACAAGCTGGAGTTTGACAAGCTCAAGGTCTGTTAATGCATTACTGAACTAAATGAAAAATACTCATAAATTAGAGTTTTCACCAAAGGTATAGCCGAATGCCATAGATATATACAGGTGCCTCTCAGTCAAGTCAAGTCAAGTCACCTTTATTTATATAGCGCTTTAAACAAAATACATTGCGTCAAAGCAACTGAACAACATTAGGAAAACAGTGTGTCAATAATGCAAAATGATAGTTAAAGGCAGTTCATCATTGAATTCAGTGATGTCATCTCTGTTCAGTTTAAATAGTGTCTGTGCATTTATTTGCAATCAAGTCAACGATATCGCGGTAGATGAAGTAACTTCAACTAAGCAAGCCAGAGGTGACAGCGGCAAGGAACCGAAACTCCATCGGTGACAGAATGGAGAAAAAAACCTTGGGAGAAACCAGGCTCAGTTGGGGGACCAGTTCTCATCTGACCAGACGAAACCAGTAGTTCAATTCCAGGCTGCAGCAAAGTCAGATTGTGCAGAAGAATCATCCGTTTCCTGTGGTCTTGTCCTGGTGGTCCTCTGAGATAAGGTCTTTACAGGGGATCTGTATCTGGGGCTCTAGTTGTCCTGGTCTCGGCTGTCTTTCAGGGCAGTAGAGGTCCTTTCTAGGTGCTGATCCACCATCTGGTCTGGATACGTACTGGATCCGGGTTACTGCAGTTACCCTCTGATCTGGATAAAGACTGGATCTGGTGGCTACGATGACCTCGAAATAAGAGAGAAACAGACAAATATTAGCGTAGATGCCATTCTTCTAATGATGTAGCAAGTACATAGGGTGTTATGTGAAGTGTTCCCAGTTCAGGTTTACCTAATTAATGCAGCCCAAAAATATTTTAACGGATTTGGATATTAAAAGCATATTAGTATGTTATGTGTAAGCCAGGTTAAAGAGAAGGGTCTTTAATCTAGATTTAAATTGCAAGAGTGGTTCAGCCTCCCGAACAATGTTAGGTAGGTTATTCCAGAGTTTAGGCGCCAAACAGGAAAAGGATCTGCCGCCTGCAGTTGATTTTGATATTCTAGGTATTATCAAATTGCCTGAGTTTTGAGAATGTAGAGGACGTAGAGGATTATAATGTAAAAGGAGCTCATTCAAATACTGAGGTGCTAAACCATTCAGGGCTTTATAAGTAATAAGCAATATTTTAAAATCTATACAATGTTTGATAGGGAGCCAGTGCAGTGTTGACAGGACAGGGCTAATATGGTCAAACTCTTGCTGCTGCATTTTGGTCTAGCTGTAGTTTGTTTACTAAGCGTGCAGAACAACCACCCAATAAAGCATTACAATAATCTAACCTTGAGGTCATAAATGCATGGATTAACATTTCTGCATTTGACATTGAGAGCATAGGCCGTAATTTAGATATATTTTTGAGATGGAAAAATTCAGTTCAGAAACTTGGCTTTCTAAGGAAAGATTGCGATCAAATAGCACACCTAGGTTCCTAACTGATGACGAAGAATTGACAGAGCAACTATCAAGTCTCAGTAAATTAAAATGTTATGGAAAAGTTTATTTATTTCAGTAATTCAACCCAAATAGTGAAACTTGTGTATTAAATAAATTAAATGCACACAGACTGAAGTAGTTTAAGTGTTTGGTTCTTTTAATTATGATGATTTTGGCTCACATTTAACAAAAACCCACCAATTCACAATCTCAATAAAATTATAATATGGTGGCAAGTCAGTCATCTAATCAACTCAAAACACTTTCAAAGGTTTCCTGAGCCCTCAAAATGGTCTCTCAGTTTGGTTCACTAGGCAATACAATCATGGGGAATACTGCTGATCTGACAGTTGTCCAGAAGACAATCATTGACACCCTTCACAAGGAGGGTAAGCCACAAACATTCATTGCCAAAGTTGCTGGCTGTTCACAGAGTGTTGTATCCAAGCATGTTAACAGAAAGTTAAGTGAAAGGAAAAAGTGTGGAAGAAAAAGATGCACAACCAACCGAGAGAACCGCAGCATTATGAGGACTGTCAACCAAAATCGATTCAAGAAGTTCAGTGAACTTCACAAGGAATGGACTCATCTACCACACACAGACGTGTCAAGGAATTTGGTGAACCACAGACAATATTAAAAGGCATCTTACCTGGGCTAAGGAGAAGAAGAAGAACTGACCTATTGCCCAGTGGTCCAAAGTCCTCTTTTCAGATGAAAGCAAGTTTTGTATTTCATTTGGAAACCAAGGTCCTAGAGTCTGGAGGAAGTGCCACAAACTGATCACCTGCATGCCACGCCAAACTGAGGCAGTAATTAAAGCAAAAGGAGCCTGTAAGTTCCAGGCACTCAGCCCAAGGAAGGTATTGTCATGACCGGGATACAGGAATACACAGAGAGATCCACGTGCAGGTATGTTGTTTATTAAGGGGTAATCCAAAGGGGTAAACAGTCCAGGCAGGGTCACAACCAGAGTATCCAATAAACATGAAAACAGACAAGAACACATAGCAAGAGCAAGAGCAAGACTATGGATTAACTTTAAACATAAGACAAGGACCCCGTGACACATACTCAGACAGACTGGGTAGAAATACACAGAAGGTACTGAGGGAACTGGAGACAGGTGGGGAATAATCAATTAACCCAAACAAGGAGGAAGGTGACCAAATAAGGGAACAGACAGTTCATAAAGTTACAGACACCATGGGAAAGTAGGGCATCTAGTGCGAACCCAGGGAACACAACCCAGACACTATGACAGTACCCCCCCCTCTACGGAGCGGCTCCCAGACGCTCCACGACAAGACACCAAACAGAGACCAGGAGGGAGGCGGACAGGTGGAGGCTCAGGGGGAAGGACGGAGGGCCAGACTAACAGAGAGGAACAGGGACAGGAGAAACAAAAAGCAAAAAACAACATGAAGCCCCCCAGGGCGGAGCAGAAGACCACCACGTCCTTGTGGTCGAGGCCAGAGTCCTCCAGGGCAGAGTGGAAGACCACCACAACCGTGTGGTCAGGGCGGAAGCCCCCCTGGGCGGAGCAGAAGACCACCACACCCCTTTGGTCAAGGCGGAAACCTTCCAGGGCAGAGCAGAAGACCACCACAATCGTGTGGTCAAGGCGCAAGCCCTCCAGGGCGGAGCAGAAGACCACCACAACCGTGTGGTCAGGGCGAACGCTCCCCAGGGCGGAGCAAAAGACCACCACAACCGTGTGGTCCGACCAACGGGAGGAAGACAATCTGGCAATCCCATGGTGTACATACTGGACTCCAGAAGATCGGTGCTGACCCGACACTGCTCATGAAGATTCTTGGTGACTTGCATTTGTACATGAAGATCATTGGTGACTTGTATTTGCTCATGAAGATCAATGGTGACTTACCTTTGTTCATGAAGATCAGTGGTGACTTGCCTTTGTTCATGAAGATCACCATTGACTTGACTCTGTCCTTGAAGATCACCAGTGACTTGACTCTGTCCTTGAAGATCACCAGTGACTTGACACAGTCCTTGAAGATCAATGGTGAATAGCCTTGACTCTGGAAAGTCCATGGTACCTAGCCCTGTCTCTGGAAAGTCCATGGTACCTAGCCCTGTCTCTGGAGGGTCAGCGGTGACTAGCCCTGGCTCTGGAGGGTCAGCGGTGACTAGCCCTGGCTCTGGAAGGTCAGCGGTGACTAGCCCTGACTCTGGAAGGTCAGCGGTGACTAGCCCTGACTCTGGAAGGTCAGCGGTGACTAGCCCTGACTCTGGAAGGTCCGCGGTGACTAGCCCTGACTCTGGAAGGTCCGCGGTGACTAGCCCTGACTCTGGAAGGTTATCAGTGACTAGCCCTGATTTTGGAAGGTCCACGAACACCTGACTCGACACTGGAGGGTCCACTGGAACCTGACTCGACACGGGAGGGTCCACTGGAACCTGACTCGACACTGGAGGGTCCACTGGAACCTGACTCGACACTGGAGGGTCCACTGGAACCTGACTCGACTCTGGAGGGTCCACTGGAACCTGACTCGAGACGGGTGGCAATCTTGTGCTGTGGTGCTGGGCTGGCGACCATCTTGTGCTGTGGCGCTGGACCGCTGGCCAATTTGGAGGAATTATATCCCATGCCCTCAGCCAAGGACCAGAACACCTGTGCCATGGCACCCACCTCATTGCCCTCTTGGCGGAGAGCTGTCAGCTTCAAATACTTAGCTCTCCACTTCACCATCCTGGCTGGGGAACGGGAAACATCAAACGACATACCGCTGGATCTTGCTGTGACGGAGTCCTTCTGTCACGACCGGGACACAGGAATACACAGAGAGATCCACGTGCAGGTATGTCGTTTATTAAGGGGTAATCCAAAGGGGTAAACAGTCCAGGCAGGGTCAAAACCAGAGTATCCAATAAACACGAAAACAGACAAGAACACACAGCAAGCGCAAGACTACGGATTAACTTTAAACATTAGACAAGGACTCCATGACACATACTCAGACAGACCGGGGTATAAATACACAGAAGGTAATGAGGGAACTGGAGACAGGTGGGGAATGATCAATTAACCCAAACAAGGAGGAAGGCGACCAAATAAGGGAACAGACAGTTCATAAAGTGACAAACACCGTGGGAAAGGATGACATCTAGTGGGAACCCAGGGAACACAACCCAGACACTGTGACAGGTATCCAGTGCTGGATGAAGCTTTCCTACGTGTTTGGTCTTTCAGCAAATAGAGTTATTCAATTTAGGTTAAACTCAAATCTGACTCCATTTTATTATTTAATCTGACTCCATTTTAGTATGACCTTGAATTTAGGTTGAAATGTAAATTGGTTTTATGCCTCTTTAATTAGTATTCTTCTGACATTTGATTATTATAGTTAACTCTTTACTTTTATATTAACTCGTTCATTCAGATGCTCATGTTGCCAACAAGGATACAACGTAATCTACTAGTCAATAATTAGAGTAAAACTGAATAAAATCAAATGTAAAAATTTATTAGCTGATCCTTTTGCTGCAAACCTTTAAATACCTCAGACCAAAAACAAACATTCCCGGAGATGAAGACAGAAACTAACAATTGGAATTTGATTAGGTCATGTTTGTTTGTAGTTAGTGTTCTAGTGTTTAGAGTTTGTTTATCGTGTCAACCCAGTCCTGTTAAGTTATTTAGTCTTTGCCCTAGTCGTTGTTTTCCCACTCATGGGTTTTGTTTTCCCCTTTTGTCTTTAATAAACCCTCTGTGTAGTGATTCCTGTCTGCGTATGAGTTCCTCCCTTACCCTCCACATAACATTATCTTTTAATCTACTTTTCTAGGGTTGAGTCCATTGTACCAGTCGCCCTGAGACAATTCAAATGACACCAAATATGACTGTAAATATCACTTGTATTAATGCAGAATATTATACTATTGGCAATTCTGAGTGAAACTAAGTGGAGTGTGATAGTGAGGTGTGAACTACTAGGCATGGTGCGTCTTTGATGGCACTGTTACTCATGATGGAGGGTGTTCAAGAGAGTGTTCAAATGTTAATTATCAGTCCTTTGTTTTCTTCGGGAGAAGTCATCCCTCAGTCCAGATGGTCCGGCTCCAGTCTTACAAGCCCCTACCAAGTATTGAGTACATGTACAGGTATAACATACTTTCCAGAAGGCCATCAGTTCACTAAAAAAATTTATTTTACTGGTCTTATGAAGAATTCTAATTTGTTGAGATAGTGAATTGGTGGGTTTTTGTTAAATGTAAGCCAATATCATCACAATTAAAAGAACCAAATACTTAAACTACTTCAGTCTAGGCACTGAATTTATTTAATACACAAGTTTCACAATTTGAGTTGAATTACTGAAATAAATGAACTGTTCCACGACATTCTATTTCATTGAGATGCACCTGTGGTAATACTCTGACCTTAAAATGTTTAACGTGACAATTTAAGTATCACTATAGGATCCATATAATAACTCAGATTGTGCTGCTTAAAAGAACCATCAAAAATCATTGTTCTATTTGCATCAACACATTTAGTTGTAATGTTCACTTTTGGGTTAACTATTTAATCATACATCACCTGTAACTGGTTTTCATATCGTGCGTGGCTGATCAGTTTATATTATTTCAATATGCAAACAAAAAATTTAATTCTGTTTTTGGCTATTTGTGTTTCTTGATTTCTACAGGCAATCCCAATTGTTTCTAAAACACGCTGTCTAGATAAACAGGGAGAACTCCAAGAGCTATGTAAAAGAGGGTCTCTCTTCAGCATCCGCAACAAATGTACCCCTGTGTATATGTTCCTCTTCAATGACCTTCTCATTCTCACCATGAAGAAAAGGTTAGAGGAATGTGATTATTGAGATAAATCTTCAAAATGAGAGAAAAAAAATCTTAGTAGACATGACATATTTTTGTAGGCAAACCTGGAACTTAATATCAAGCTGGGACCCATCAACAAAATATCAATAGGATATATTTTTCCCATTGAATTTTTAAAATCTCTGTGACCAGTAAACGTTATAATTCTTATACCTTATTTTCATCATGATAATCTTTTAAAAAAAGTTTTTTTTTAATTTTAAATCCTAAATGCCATCACCAGACATAAAAAGATAAAAAAATAGCAACAACAAATACTGTGGCGTTCTAGTGAGTTGAGTGAATCTTCTGATTCATGTGGGTCCGTGTATCTTTTGGTCATTCGATTTTCTATTTAAAAATAAATAAAGATAAATGAGAAACGATTTGATTTTCGTTTTTTCGTTTTTTTTTAAGAAACGGAAAACGAAAATTTAGCTCGATTTTTCGTATTTTTGTTTGAGGGTAAAAAATCAGATTATGGTTTAATATTTGTTTGAATGTGTGGGCGGCGCTGAAACGCCCCTTTCATCCCTTCTGTACTGCACCGACAAGCGGCACCCGTGTGCAGTTCATTTTCACCAGGAGAGAAGCAGCATACAGCAGAGTTTATTAATCCTGCCAATTCTTTGCTAGTGGTGCTTGCAAGATAAAATAATAATAATAATAATAATAATAATAATAATAATAATAATAATAATAATAATAATAATAATAATAATAATTAATTAAATTAATAATAAAATAAAAAAAAAATATTATGTTTTTCCGGCTGCTATAGTTATTGACAAAGCAGACTTGACAACTTTATTCATAAAACACCATTTGCATTTTACTTTAGCCTGTGATCTACAACAACATGGAATAAAATATAGGCCTACTACAAATTTTTTGCCTACTTATTTTATTCTAGGCCATTCATAAAAAAAAATTAAATGGGAAAAATCCAACCCCACATTTATAATAAAATTTATATTAATATAAGTTAAGTTTTCCCCATAATTAGTCTACTTTAAATGTTTTAATTATATGCTATAGGCTACTTAGAATTATGAACTGAATTCACGAATTCTGTAGATGACTGTATGAATATAGTGACGGTGTGACATCGTTACAGATAATGAGTTCAGACGGGAAACACTGCACCTTTGGTTTCATTTGAATTACATAGGCCTAAATATAAAATTATTATTATTATTATTCTATTTAAATGGCTTATTTTAAAAGTAGACGTGTCCAGTAAGACATGGTTCGTCTGATGCATGAGCCTGGTTCATTTCTGACGTTTCAGAAAGAAGTTAATGTAGACCGATATGACAGAAAGCAAATCCTGTTGAGTTTTCATGTTATTTAGGCTGTCTTACGACCCAAACTGATGGAGCTGAAGCTCTTTCCTCTTGTTATCGGGATGGAAGCTGTGGATCGGGATCCGCCGATCGGAGAAGTGCAGCAGACTACACTCTACAAGATAAAGTTTCAGTTGCTGTTGTTTGTATAGCAAATGAAAACATGTTAGGCTGTGAGGTTTTTCTTAAATAGGCATAGAATAAAATTAGTAGGCAAAAAATCTGCACATATTTGTCATTGTAGATCTTACAGTAAAATTCTAATGTCATTGAATAAATTAATTTCTGTTTGGTCAAAAAAAAAAAAAAAAAAAAAAAAAAAAAAAAAAATATATATATATATATATATATATATATATATATATATATATATATATATATATATATATATATATATATATATATATATATATAAAAGCTTGCAAGCACCACTAGCAAAGAATTGGCAGGATTAATAAACTCTGCTGTATGCCGCTTCTCTCCTGGTGAAAATGAACTGCACACGGTTGCCGCTTGTCGGTGAAGTACAGAAGGGATGAAAGGGGCGTTTCAGCGCCGCCCACACATTCAAAAAAAAATTAAAGCATAATCTGATTTTTTACCCACAAACAAAAATACGAAAAATCCAGCTAAATTTTTGTTTTCCGTTTCATAAACAAAACGAAAAAACGAAAATCAAACTGTTTCTCATTTATCTTTATTTATTTTTAAATAGAAAATTGAATGACCAAAAGATACACGGACCCATGTGTTGTCCTTTCATGCCTCCCTCTCCTCTCAGTGGCTCTCCAGACCGCTTTGTGGTGATTGATCATGCGCATCGGTCTCTGGTTCAAGTACAGGCCACAGAAAACAATCTTTGGCCACACTTGGATCACTGTTTCTGTTTGACCCTACTGGAAAACCATCGGGGGAACACATGTGAACACTTGCTCAAGGCTAATACAGAGTAAGATGCATGTAGCTCAGTTTTATTCATACTAGTCTATAACTAGCAATAACTGACATTTTACATTTTTATCATTCAAACCTCTCTCACTCTCACCCTCTCCCCAGGTCAGACATGCATAGGTGGATGGCTGCTTTCCCGTCGATTAAAGCAGCCCTCGGGGAGGACAAGATTTATGAGGACTGGGGTGAGCTTTCAATTCAATACCTCACAGACACTGTGGGAAACATCACACAATGCAGTAGCACTGTCTTTTAATGGAATACTCTCCCAAAAATAAAATAAGATCAAGTTTACTATCTCAAAGGAAATTTGTATTGGACACACACAACACAATATCTGCTGTTTTATAAAAATAACATACTAAAATAAAATCATTGGTCCTGTACTTCCCTTCATGCTATTGTGTATATATGCCCAAATATTTAAATTTTTCCATGTCACACAAAAGGACTTCTTTAGCGAACAGTTGATTTCCATACAATGAAAGTGAATGTTGACCAGTTGCTGTCAAACTCTGAAAATGGGTCTGTGATATCACTTAGAGGAAGCTTCTGAAATGATATTGTGTGTGTGTGTGTGTGTCAATCAGACTGTCCCCAAGTGCAGTGTGTCAGTCAGTATGTAGCAAAACAGGCAGACGAGCTAAGCTTGGAGCCATCTGATGTCATCAATGTGCTGCGCAAAACCAGTGAAGGTACAGTTAAAATCAAATCTTTTTTTTTTTTTTTTTTTTTATTCTCGAAAATAAAATTGATTTCCATTTCACTTGTCAAGGTTGGTATGAAGGCATGCGTCTCTCTGATGGAAAGAAAGGCTGGTTTCCAGCAAAGAATACATCAGAAGTAACCACTGATCACCAGAGACGACGGAATGTGAGGGAGAAGTACCAAATCGTACAAGCAACCAGTCAAAACACTTAAAGTTGACTCCAATATACTTTCTGCCCATCCCATTCGCCCTCACTTCTCAATAGCTTCCTGTCACTCACAAACACAAAGACACTATGAAGTTGTCTGGCACAAACACTCATTTCCTATTGAAGCAGGAAGCTGGGACTAATTAGTATCATTATTTTTGAATATAAAGAACATCAAGAAGTTCAAAAGGTTAAAAATGTTCAAAAGGAAGCTTGGATTGTGAAAAATAAATTTTATTAGATGTGGTGTTGTCATAACTTTACTGACACCTATCGCATCGAATAGAGCAGAACACAATTTGTTTTTGATGATAAATGCCTATGTAGAACACCTTCTTCACAGGTGACACAATAAAATGTTTACTAATATGTGTATTATTATTATTTTTTTTTTAAAGGGGTAGATTTACATTAGTAAATACTGATTGCACATTCAATTCTTTCTCAAAAGTATAAACAATTACCTTTAGGAGTGTCATCCTCCAACTGGCAATCTGTGCATTTTATGATCTGTAAGAGTATATTGAATGTAGAAATGAATGCATTAATTAAGCATGGCTGTATGTAAAGTTATATTAATCTCAATAGCCTGTTATCTTTTTTTTGCATTGTGATAACACAATAGAATATCCCACAACACAATACTAAAGTAGTATGAGATTTATATATCGAAACTAACCAAATAATAGTATATAGCAAAATAATGAACACAAGGATAAACACAAATTGACTACACTCTAAAAACTGCTGGGTTGAAAACAACCCAATTTGGGTTATTTTAGCAACCCAGCGCTAGGTCAAAAAGGGACGAACCCAACGCTGGGTTATTTTAACCCAACCAGTTGGGTTATCATACCTGCTGGGTTGCTTTTTATGGTTTAAAGTGACTACACTGCAGGGTTTTAAAAAACCAGAGCGGGTGTTTTTTATCACTGTATTTCAGAAGGAAAACTACTGTATTTAGAAAATGTTCAAATTCAGCTCGCATGTTATGCTTGATAAGGCAGCGTTTGTGAGCTCATTGCCGTTTTGCAGCCATAATTGGAGAAACCTCTACCTCTCCCGCTCTTGGCGCCTTCTGCTGGCAGAAAATTAACTTGCGGAGTATGGGATTAACATCCTGCCATGTTTCAAAACTGAAAATAAAGTTCTGAAAGGTTGAAACTAAGTGTTTGAAAACTTGTTTTCGTTCGAAAAAACTTAATAGCATGCTTGTGATCATCTCTATAGTCACTAACTAACTGAGGCTGTGTTCGAAACTTTAAAGTAAAGTTATGGTCAGGCCCGTCGCGACAAGGCAGGCAAACCAAGCAATTGCTTGGGGCCCTGAGCTGGCCTGGGGCCCCAAGACAACGAGTGGTTAAGAATAAAATGCAACGACACTGTGTGAGTGCCCCTTTGATCGTCAATGCAGTAACGTGTAATGACACTGTTATTGCGATCCCTGTCAAGGGGGCCCCTCTCAGTAGTTGCTGACAGCAGCCAGCCAACCACGTGATCTCTGCTACCGGCAAAATACAAAACCTCCTCAGCAGTAATGAAGTGGAATTATGCTTCAGGAAGCCAGAAGAGAAAGAAGAGAAAGGAAGAGGAGGATAAGAAAAAACAAGATAGTGGTAAGTGATAAATTACACTGGATAAAATAGCTCTACTTGTCACTCTTGTACAAATGGTGTAATTTTGCAGCAGGTAGGCTAGCAAAAATATGTTTATGTTAGCTACCTGCCTGATGGCAAATGCTGCTTGTAACGAACAGTTAGTGCAACTTTTTTTTTAGAACGGAAGGAATATGGTTTTAATGTAATATGTTTTTTAACGGGATAAGGAAGACGCAGATCAGAAATCTCATACTGCAAGGAGTCAGCAGTGTTTTGATTTGAGGTCGCGGGCAAACGTAAAGAGACATCGTGGCGTTTGTCCATTGCAAGATAAAGCTGGTATATCACAACTAGGGCCCTATGATTTCCGCGATGCAGAAAACGCAGAGGGAATCGCGGAATCCAGTCATAAAAACAGAATTTACAGTTTAAAGTAGAATGACATGTAATTTGCCAAATTTTGAATGAATGAATTAAAAATAGGTCATTGCACTTACATCAAATCACGTTATGGACTAATATCTGTAAATATTAAACCGGAACAGTCTGTTTAAATATGAATCCTGCATGTTCTGCGTGTCTCTGTTAATGAATGGAGCAGAAGCACGTCTTCCTTTATTACAGACACTGAAGCGCGCGTGACGCTCGCGGTGATTTCAGCATCTGCTGTGTCACTAAATGAGGATGTGAACACATGAACAACATCTCCAGAACTGGTCTGACAGTCACTTCATGAGAATTTGACCGTTTGATTTGAGTAAAACTAGCGTCACATCACATACAAAGGTACGTCAACCCGTCAAAATAAAAGTCCTGTTTTAGACAAGTATTTGCCAGAGATGTATTACTATTGTTCTGCAGAATGTACATAGATTACTAAAAAAAAATTTTTCTTTTTTAAGGTTTAATCACACAAAATGTCTTCCATGTTTTATTTTTAATAGTAAATCCCCTTTGTTTACCAAAAAGTTGTTTGCTTAATTTTCAATAATTAAAAGATAAATTAATGTTTTGTGTTTAATGCTTAATGTGCATCTCAGAAAATACTTTATTTAAAACGCCCAACCGAATGGGACTTAAAAGCACTTAATTCATCTGTCAACTTTATTCTCATTGTTCACAGAACAAGTACAGACAGAGAAACAATGGGTAATAATTAAATGTTTATTTTTTATGTATGCATTGCATTCTATGCATTTAAAAAATAAAAATATTTTTTTTCTAAAAATGGAAACTTAATTGTTCATTTTAAGAGACCCAGAAGTCTTATTTTCTCTTGCATAATTAGTATTGCACTTTAATTAAGCAAAAACACATTTTATCTGATTACTCGATTAATCAAAGGATTTTTTGGTAGAGTACTCTATTACTAAAATATTCGATAGCTACAGCCCTAGATGAAAGTGGCACAGCAAATAGCATGCTAAACTATTCCACCTTGATAATCTATTCACCAAATGGGGGTTAGGAAAACCACACAATAAATTCTGTGCATCAAACATTAGCTTGGGATGTTTTTAAGCATTGGCAGTGAAAGCAGCTGCCTGCATCCCTTCCTTTCTAATATCAAAATATGCAAATGCTAACATATCTTTAAGTTTTTGGTAAACTTTATAATAAGTAAAAATACTGTTTGCTAACAGTTAAATGACAATTAACTAAAAATTAATTAACTATCAATTTACCATCTATTAATGATTGTTATTGTAAAGTGTCTACCATCTAACTTAGCTAGCAACTATGGTTTTGGGAAATGCACCCCTGAGCTGTTAATAGTGACCTCTTTCAATATGCTAACAGTGAAATGGTAAAACGTACTTCACAGGTAATTTCAGATTTTTTTTTTTCAATTATTTTCCCAGCTAAACCATCAACTTCATCCTCAACATCAACAGATGCATCACTTCTCAGTGCTGATGTTTCCTCTATATAGCACAAGGCTCCACAAGCTCTATAATTATAGCTGATATCCTGCAAAGCCCAGAGTTTAAACTGATAAGTGTGTGCTGTCATATTATTGCAAATCACTATTGAATTTCCACCAAACTATTTTTTTCAAGCAGTATTTGCACTGTAAACCTTTTTTATTTATATAAAATGTGGGTGAACTTAAACTGTATGGCTATGCTGTGGTCCCTGTAGGCTTTGTGTGCGTGTGGGGGGGCCTCTATGTCCATTTTGCTTGGGGCCCCCAAATTCCTTCAAACGGCCCTGGTTATGGTGAATTTTCCCGGGCAGATTCATCGCTCCTCCTGACCATGCCGTTAACCCTCAACATGCCATAGTGAAATGTTCATTTTCCTTAATTTGCGTTTTTTGGGGTGAAATAATAGCCTACATTTGCTGCCGATGTATGCATATACATTTACAATTATTATGCTGAAAGACTATTATATTTTACTGCTCACAGCTGTCTTGTTTTGGTAAAAATGACAACTTCTAAGCTTGCTGTCAATCACAATATAAAAATGAAGGTAGAATAGAGCTGTTTGGAAACTGCATACAAAATTATAGGCTATGCTATGCATTTCATGTATAGATCTTTTAGCATTGTTCTGTATTTGCAAGTTTAGTGTTGTTTATGTGACTTTCTTGGAAGGCTAATTTCTCATTTATTTTCCTTTTACTGCCAGGATGTCCTTCGGGAGAAGTTACTTGAGTGGCTGCGGTCTAGAATACAGCAACCACTTTCAAGACAACCTGTGGGTTTGGACTTCCTCGAGTTTGTCTGCAACAATGAATTAATTTTAATTCAGTCTTTTGCTGATCACATACACATTGGCACTGACATTTTGCAGCAGTTAAACCATTTGTTGGAGCTGGTCCAAGCTGCAGTTGAAAACAATCCAGCTGTGTCACATTTAGACACAGCTGTGGGGTTAAGAGGAGGACTGTAACGATGGGTCAAGAAGTTTGAGGAAGCAAGTGCAAATTTTAGAACATTTAATGGAATAACACAAACAATGAATACGAAGACAGGTGATACTGGGAATCTTGACGGGAAGGGCGAAGTCCAGGAAGAGGCAGAGCTCACTGGTGATCCAAGGTGCGATGGTGCGTTGGCAGCAGGAGAGTGTGACACAGGAGCTGCGGGGGAAGAGCCGTGAAGGGGAGTGATGAGGTCTGGGGATGAGGTGGATTGGACAGGGTTCAAAACCCGAGACCATGGTTTACCAACCGTGACAAGGACCCAGGCTGATTATACAGAGAGATCAGTTGCATTACTTACTAGAAGCACAATTCTCAGTACCCTGCATAGCGCACTTGTTAGGGGTATCACAATGCACTATATTCCGTAGGATGGAGGAATATGGACTAAGTGTGACAGGATGCTCCAGCAACATGACTGACTCAGAACTTGATAACATGATAACATGATTAGCTAACTTTATCCTTGCTAAGGTGTTAAGTAAATCAGTGGTTTTAAACTCAGGTCCTTGGGGGCCCTCTGACTTGAAGTTGAGGCTAATTCACTGGGTGTGATATGAGTCCACAATAGTGTATTTGTATCTCTCTGTTCACCTCCATAGTATCCAACCCAATTTTACACCAAAGTTACAACTTTATTTAAAGCATGCAAGGCAGTGATCGGTGTGACATGGTAAGTATCAGTCAATAATGTACTTTTTTTTAAATTTGTATTACTTTTTGTTCATAGGTACAACCTGATAATATTTGGTGGAGTTGATGGATTTTCCAGAAAGGTATTACAATTCATATATACAATATCCACTTTGCTAGGTAAATAATTTAAATTCAAGCAATAGAAAGTTTGGATTTCTATCTACAGTACAGAAGGATAAGTGGTTGAGAATGTGGTTGAGTAATATGATCTTTTAAGTCCCCCAAAATATTGTAGAATATATGAAAGAAATAGTTTTTGCAATTCTATAACATTCAATGAGGAAAATCTTTCTATGATGCCCAGAAACCTACAGTAGAGGTCTTCACAGTGCACCTGAGACCCGTCGACATGTACAGGTTCGGGTCTATATTTTAAATGAGCAGCCGGGTCCGGAGAACACCTGGCCGTGATCAGACTCTGCTTGTGTTTTTTGTAACTTGCAACTTGTAAAATTAGGAAAAGAAAAGTGTGAGCCAAAAAAAAAAAAAAGCTCTCGCTCTCTCGCTCTCTCTCTCTCTGCCGTTAGAAGTAGAGCGCGCAGACTCAGACTTAATGCAAGTGCCCGCACAATAATAATGCTTGCAGGCTTGACACACTTGTATTTAATATATTTCATATCAGCAACAGAATCTGAGGTGAACTGTAACATGAATGTTTTCTATGACGCTCAAATTGTGTTAAACATATTTTAGGTTGATACAGCTAGCATGTGCAGTCTCCAGCATGTTTCATGTTTCTATGGCAACCAGTGAGGGACAAACCGCACTTTACATTTTCTCCCATTTTTATAATAATATAAATGAACCATTTAATCTTAAAAGTTTTATTGGTCAGATTCAGACTCGACGCAGAGCAGAGAGCACAGAGATGATAGCAAATAAGTAACGTCAGTGGCGTTATTATAGTTCAAAAGGGCAAACAGTCGAAGTTATTATGCGAGTTAACTCGAGTCAGAATGTACATGAGCACAGCTGCATTTGTCATCCATCAGCGTAACATCAGGTGAACTCTTGAAGCTAAAATAATGAGTTGATTAAGCTTGGACTTGGAATAACGACAGGAATAACATGGATAACTTTCTTGTCGGAGGATTGTAATGCATCACAGGCAGTCAGGTACAAGGAAGAGAGACTACGACTCCTTAAAGGTGCCCTTCTTCGTGATCCCATGTTTTAAACTTTAGTTAGTGTGTAATGTTGTTGTTAGATTATAAATAATATCTGTAAAATTCTAAAGCTCAAAGTTCAATGCCAAGCGAGATATTTGATTTAACAGAATTTGCCTACAAAAAACGACCCGTTTGGACTACATCCCTCTAGTTCCTGCAGTAATGACGTCACTAAAACAGTTTTTTTTGACTGACCTCCGCCCACATGAATTCACAAAAAGGGGGGCGTGGACTTGTTGAGCTCCGACAGAGAAGAAGGAAGAGCTGTTTGTTTTTGTCGTTATGTCGTTGAAATGCTGTTATTTTCAGCTTGGAGTCCAGTCATCTTTGTTTGGGCTTCCCAGGGACGCTGTACTTGGAGATTAATGGTTACAATTTATGTTTAACTCAGTTCCCGAAAATTATAATCCACATGTAAAACTATGTGCAGCTCATTTTGCTGAGGACAACTTTCTCAATCTCAATCATTTTAATGCCGGATTCGCACAAAGATTATTCTTGAAAGATTGATCAGTTTCCTCTCTGTCTGGAGAAGGCGTTGTTTATGGACCACAACCTGTAAGTGTATTTTATTATTTAAGTTGGTGCGTTTAACAGTTTCTGTAACTTATTACACAAAGGGCAAAGCTGTTTAGCTTTGTTAACAAGATGTTAGGGCTGTGCAAAAAAACAAATGCGATTTTCATGCGCGTCAGTAAAAACGCTGCTGTGATTATAAGTACATCTCCAGCACTTGCTGCTGCCCACTTGCTTCTCTCAAAATCATTCAATCAATCACCTTTATTTATATAGTGCTTTAAACAAAATACATTGCGTCAAAGCACTGAACAACATTCATTTGGAAAACAGTGTCTCAATAATGCAAAATGATAGTTAAAGGCAGTTCATCATTGAATTCAGTTATGTCATCTCTGTTCAGTTTAAATAGTGTCTGTGCATTTATTTGCAATCAAGTCAATGATATCGCTGTAGATGAAGTGACCCCAACTGAGCAAGCCAGAGGCGACAGCGGCAAGGAACCGAAACTCCATCGGTGACAGAATGGAGAAAAAAACCTTGGGAGAAACCAGGCTCAGTTGGGGGCCAGTTCTCCTCTGACCAGACAAAACCAGTAGTTCAATTCCAGACTGCAGCAAAGTCAGATTGTGTAGAAGAATCATCTGTTTCCTGTGGTCTTGTCCTGGTGGTCCTCTGAGACAAGGTCTTTACAGGGGATCTGTATCTGGGGCTCTAGTTGTCCTGGTCTCCGCTGTCTTTCAGGGCAGTAGAGGTCCTTTCTAGGTGCTGATCCACCATCTGGTCTGGATACGTACTGGATCCGGGTGACTGCAGTGACCCTCTGATCTGGATACAGACTGGATCTGGTGGCCACGGTGACCTCGGAACAAGAGAGAAACAGACAAATCATAGCGTAGATGCCATTCTTCTAATGATGTAGAAAGTACGGTGTTATGTGAAGTGTTTCCGGTTCACCTAATTAATGCAGCCTAAAAATCCTTTAACGGATTTGGATATTAAAAGCATATTAGTATGTTATGTGTATGCCAGGTTAAAGAGATGGGTCTTTAATCTAGATTTAAACTGCAAGAGTGTGTCTGCCTCCCGAACAATGTTAGGTAGGTTATTCCAGAGTTTAGGCGCCAAATAGGAAAAGGATCTGCCGCCCGCAGTTGATTTTGATATTCTAGGTATTATCAAATTGCCTGAGTTTTGAGAACGTAGCTGACGTAGAGGAGTATATGGAGTGTAGGATTATAATGTAAAAGGAGCTCATTCAAAACTAGCCCAATCGCGTTACCAGGAGGACAGTCTGCTCTCAGCTGCTGTCGAATCACAACACAGGAACCGCTGGCCCAATCAGAACTCGTTACGTATTTCTGAAGGAGGGACTTTATAGAACAAGGAAGTCATCAGCCCGTTTTTATGACAGTGGAAACAGCGGTATACAGATAGGTGAATTGTGTGAAAAATACTGTGTTTTTTACACGCGAAACATTAACACATGTTATATTGCACTTAGTTTAAACACAATCAAAGCTTCAAAAAAGCGCGTAAAATGGGACCTTTAAATTAGGTAAGACAAAAAGCTGTATTTTTTTGCAACAGGTATATTGACTTTTAAAAGCAATTTAAGGTGGAATATGTGACAATCGGGTCCAGTCGGGTCTGTGTCTTCCCGGCGGGTTCGGGTCCAGCTTTCAAATAATATACGGGTCCGGGTCGGATCCGGGTAGGCATTTCTCGGATCTACACGGGTCCGGGTCCAGCTTTTGAAATAATAGACGGGTCCAGGTCGGTTCTAGTAGTACATTATGGGTCTTTTTCGGGTTCGGGCACAAATTTTTGGATCCGTGAAGACCTCTACCCTACAGACCTTATTTACATTATTTTATAGTTACTGTTGTTGATAATGTAGAAGACTTAAACATACCTAAATATGGCAAGCCTGTTGAACATGTTAATCATCAGCAAGATGCATTACTTAAGCTTCTGCCATGGTTTACTTGCCTGATATGGATTCAGGTAGAAATAAAGTAATTGAAAATGTGAAAAAGATGCCTTCACCTAACGATTATTTTAATTGTGTTTTCGGTTACTGAAAACATTTTTGAATGTAAATTAGGAAAATGCATTTCACAAGCTGCAGAGCACAAAGTCACATACACTAATTGCGAACTTATTCTTACAGGTTAAAAAAGTTACATATTATCATAAGATGGATAGGGCGGATAGAGATCAGCAAATAAATGTTAGCATTTGTGAGGTTGTAACCAGTAAATGTTAATAATTTTATTTTGATCATGCTGTTTTTATATATAATATATTTTTTACAGAATGACTAATTGGTTAATGGAATTGTTTCTGCAATACTGAACATCATCAGTACATACATGATTACTGTTTCCTTTTTAAACAGTTCTAAACTTTGTTGTTGATTGTAATTGCTGTGTCACTAAATCTTTTTAGTTAATAATCACTCCATGGTGTTCTATCAAGGTAATTATTATTATTAGATTGTTTTATTTATTTTTCAAATAATATATATTATCTGCTTGTCTTATTATTGCGGGCAGCTGTGGCTCTGGAGATAGAGCGGGTTGCCCGTTAATCGGGAAAATGGAGGTTCAATCCCCAGCTCCTCCAGGCTACATGACAAAGCATCTTTGGGCAAGATACTGCTGTTCCACCAGTATGTGAATGGGGAATTTGATGTAGTGTAAAAGCGCTTTGAATGGTCGCAGAGACTAGAAAGGCGCTATACAGAGCATTTATACATTTTTAATTTGAATTAATTAATTATCCCTAAAATACAGAAAATGTTGTTGAGGAAACTCTGTCAGTCATTTTAGTTGTTTCATCTAATTGTCAGATTCACTGCTAAGGGTTACTGCTGCAGATTGTTCATGATTGCACCATATTATTTCTATGTTACGTGGTTCGCAGAGATCAAGGAGTTGAAAATTTTTACATCGCCTACTTCATGTTTGCGAGACGTGGAACCGGCCGAGCTAGCTTTATCTCGGGAAAAAGTGTACAAAGTCAAAGGTAATATGAAATACCTGCTGTCCGAAGATTATTACGTTAGAGATTTAACTTTTTTAGCTGTCCTAACTAAAACCCACTATCTTTATATTTACATTTATTAATTTAGCTGTCGCTTTTATCCAAAGCGACTTACAATTGTTAAGTATGTTACAGGTCACACACCTCTGGAGCAACTAGGGGTTAAGTGTCTTGCTCAGGTACACATTGGTATGTCACAGTGGATTCAGACCCGAAACTCTCACACCAAAAGCATGTCTTATCCACTTTGCCATCAACACCCCCCATCAATTGTTTTTTTTACAGTATATACAAAAAATAGTCTAACAAGTAATCCAACATTAGCTACTATCTTTGTTCTGATATCTGTGATCATATACAGTTGAATGGCTAGGGAAATCCCATTTTGCTTTGTAAACTTCCTTGTCCAAACCTTTAATGAAAATGTTGTGTTCTGCACAGAACTCTCCCCATTCGCCTTCATTTCACTCATTGCCACATTTTGGCATTCAAGTATCCTTTGAGGTTCGCACTGTCTCTCAGCTTTCTGGACCAGAGTATCTAATTATTATAAATGATATAGCACTTATTAAGTAAATGAGAATTGCATTACATTTTGCCAATACCCATGTCTGATAGACATTTTGTACTTTTGAAGAATGGAACGGATGTGGCGGGACGTGTGGATAGCTGTCACCTGCATTTTTTATGATGTGCTTCACACACTGGAGGAAGATGGTTTTCTGGATATTTCCAACACGGTGCACCTTTTCTGCATGCATTATGTCTTCTTACCTCGCCTTCGAGCAGCGTTACACATCTTTGCAGCAGGTTGGAATAGCCATCCCCTCAGGACAGAGGGAAACTACACTCCACAACAGCTCTGGCATATGGGGCAATTCAACACTCCAGAGGAAGAGGAAAATCTTGAGGTAGGACAGCTTTGTTAACAATTATCACTGTAGTATAAGCTGTTTTGTATTCTTTGCTTGTCGACTAGCATGAAGCAAACATACAGATGTTATTTTTAAAATTATTATTAGGGTTAAGGCTTAGAGTGTCCACTGTGTTTTGTGCCTACACTAAAATCTCTCCATACGTTTAGGAACTGCAAATCCCAGAACTACACTGGGAGGATGCCCTGATGACCCCTGAGACCTCTGTCAGTGGAGCTCAGGTCCCAGAATTTGAGGTGCCTCTGGCTGATGAAGATCTGGCAGCACTTCAGTCTGCAATTGACCCTCTAACTGATACAGATTCGAATGGCTGTGACCTTTATATCGAGGTGCTAAACTTTGTTAGACTAAACACTTAAACACCCATTGATTAGGCAATTAAGTGTCCTTAAACACAAACACCTCAAACATCCTACATGTAATTGGCAATAAACTATATGCTATAAGTCGCATTCACTTTCACTAGTTCATGCTTGCATATAATTAGCTGAGGTATGGTATGCGTATTTGGCATGCTGTCCGGGGGAAGGGCTCCGAGCTCGGGAATGGCCCGAACCTAGAGTACCCCCCCCTTCCCCGTCTATTTATAAAGTGAACTCGAAGTGAGGAGATGGGGTGGAGGAGGGATGCTGATAAACTGTCAATGGATAGAGGTAAGTCAGCGATATTTATGCTATAGGATTGATTACTTGATTAGGGTCCACTTGTGTTGATTAGGCTAAGTATCTGACGCGCTCCTCCTCCGCGTTGGGAGAGTAGGCCCTACCGGCTGCAGCTAGTGAACTACATAGTTGTTGGCGCCCAGTCGGTAGGGCTCGAGCCGATGCTCAACTGGAGCTTGTGCTGTTGGAACGGTGAGCCCTACCGGCCGATGAGGAGGAGCAGCATTGTTGTGGTGCCCGACGGGGAAGACCCGAGTTGCCTCGACCGGAATAGGTCACGGTGTCGGTGTACGGGCCCTACTGGCTGATAGCCCCTGCTATTCAGTGGGTGAAGGGCCTAATGCTGACCGTGAGGGCCCATGAAGCCTCCGACAGGAGATTGAGACTCAGGATGACAGACGTCTGTGTCCTCTCGTTTTGGCAGATAAGAATCTTTGGGCTGGCCGACAAGGAGGACTCTGGCGACATCCGAAGGGAGATTCCGACTCACGGCATCGGATGGATGAGACTCACTTGCGGCCGGCAAGCATAAGCCCGACCGGAAGAACTCTCGCCAGATGTCTGAAGGGAGCACACGCATCAGATGGGTAAGCCTCGCCGGGGGAGAGTGGAAAGGAAAACCCGACTGGGAGGACTCTCACGGCATCCGATGGGGCATTAAACTCAGAACATCGAACGGGTAAGCCTCGCCAGGTGGGGTTAAAAGATGTGTGGGTAGCTGAGAGTTTTTTTTTTTTTTTTTTTTTCCAGGATTTGGCGAGAGGTCAAGACTCGTAGCGTCGAACGGTTAAGCTTCGCCTACCGCCAAATGGAAAGGTAAGATGCGTGGCCGAGAGACTCTTACCGACGTCCGATGGGAGCACACGCATCGAACGGGTTAAGTCTCGCCGACCGTAGAGTGAAAACGTAAAGGAAGTCTGTCCAGGAGACTCTCGCCAGCATCCGAAGGGAGTACATGCATCGAACGGGTAAGCCTCGCTGACCATAGAAAAGGAAAAGGTAAGGTTGTCTAACCGGGAGGCTCTTGCCTGCTGCAGCAGTGGGGAGATACGGGAAAGGCTCCTGCGGGAGCACACACTGCTGCGGCAGTGAGGAGGTAGAGGAAAGGCTACTTGCTTCGGCTGCAGTAGATGTTGGCTGTGGGAAGAGTAAAAAGGTTTAGTAACATTTGATGGGGCTAGATAAAAATGAATGGGTAGCCTACTGTGTTACCAGCTTAGCAATTGGTTGCCTGATTTGACAATTCCTCAAGCCTTGTCCACATTATTATGTTCCTGTTGGAAAAGCATCTTTCCTCTCATTTGGCCTCCAGGCTCTTTAGATGGTCTCCAGAGCGGATACGTTTGGAACACTGTTTTCACGTTGTAGTATGGATTGTGGAAACAGAGGCTTTTGGAAACGGTGAAGCATGTTTAGTCTTGTAAGACGTTGTACTGAAATATATGATTATAGCAGTAACGTTAACCCCTTACCAGTCACCCCCCATTTTTGGCATGGAGACAGAAATTACATACCCAAAATAAAGATGTTTCTGCTCATGATTCTTTCTGACTAGATCCATGATCAACATTTGTCCACGAGCTAACACTTCGACATTTACCGTTCAGGAATAGGAATCGTTTTCCTGACATAATTACTAAATAACTGTCACTGAAATGATGTTTTATCGAAATATTGGTCAAATATCAAAGCCAAAGTCTTTCAATTGATGCACTGTTTATCCAGATCAGGTAAGAGAGTGATGTTAAACGTGCTGTGAAAGTGAAACGATAATAAACTGGGGCCGTTAGCGATGCTTGCAAGCAAATGGGTTAATAGCAGTTATGTGCTATTCGCTTCCAAGTGGTTTCTAAAGATATTTACTTGCCTTTTTTTTTTTTTTTTTTTATTACGGTCCTTAAAAGGCGACAGTAATTTTACTCATACTTGCTATCCTGTGTCAAAAAACGAGGGCAGATGCGTTTTAGATGAATTTTGAGTGATCACGTCGGTGAATGGTGAAATAGGTCCCTAAATGATTTGGTCCTACCAGAAAAATTTCATGAAAATTAAAATTTAAAATGAAATTAAGCATTTAGCAGATGCTTTTATCCAGAGAATTACAAGCATTTTTTTTTCATGGAACTTATGTCTGTATCATTTCAGTGAGGTTTGAATGTGCGCGGTAAGGCGAATGTAATGCCTTGGCTTCGTGGTTAAAAGTGGCTTCATCATCCGATGGAATGTTTGTATCTGTAGTCCAAATCTATGCGCAATCCACACTCCAGATCAGCAGGTGGCGGTAATGCACCTTTACGCTGGTTTGACAAAACCGCCATAAAACACTAGTAGAAGAAGATGGAACTGCGTCATGACGTCGTTTGACAAACTTTAGCCGCTAACCTGCTTTTAGATGCAACACTTTGGATGCCAACTGCCGTAAAAATCTAATGAAGAAAAAGAAGAACCTGTTTTTAGCGTCTTCGCCTGAAAATCTATTGGTTAACTTCGTGCGGTCTCCGCCGCTAGAAGAAGCTGCCTCAAACTGCCACTCGGCCGGAATGCCGGAGTGAAAGGCTGAGCTGCAGTGAGAAATGGGGTTCGGCACAGGCTGGTTGGATTCTTTCTGCTGCAATCCATCGCTTAAGGAGAGCTCGGTACCGGGCGGCACGATCGTTGTGTGGAGCGAGGCAAGCTCTGAGCTTGCACGGTCTATTGGCCACGACGTGTGGCTTGGCGAGGAGAGCAGCTGCCGTGATGACGCTTAATGCTGCTCAGCGACCGTGTTTGGCTGGGTAGAAATGATCTCAGGTCCGACAAAAGCAGCAGGTCTTATAAGTCCCCTGTGTAGCTCTCTTCGTTGGTACGAAAATTGGGTCTGTGATAAGGTGACAAACAAGGCGAACCAGCACGTCAATGGATAGAGATAAGTCAGCGATATTTATACTATGGGATTGATTACTTGATTATGGTCCACCTGTGTTGATTAGGCTAAGTATCTGACGTGCTCCTTCCGAATCTTATTAATAAAATTTCATTTAAATTTGTTAATTTCATCCTTGGGCAATGGTTTAACAAAATATGGCCAGCCAGCTTTCGTAATTTTTAAGACAGGGTTACCCATGTTCCAGCAAACCAAATTCTGATTTGTATGTGAAATTCAGTACCTTTTTTTCTGTGACTTTTTGGGAAAATATTTTATTTTTCATTAACAGAAAATGTCAATTTAGATTAACATTCCACATGAACACATTTGTGACAAAGCTGGAGAAATAAGAGATTTGTATGTGCAGCAATGCAACTTTAAATGCAACATTAAAACTGCAAATTGTCTTTACTGTACACTACCAAGTAATAATGATTGTTGAGCTGTAAGGGAAACAGGTTAATTTAGCTCAAAGGGAATCATTTAATAATTTAAAGGGAATTTGAACAGAATTACTGTTTCACGGCTGATCACTGAGACGCCCTGCGATTCACTGAACGAGCAGTTTAACATCAAATCTGCGCTGGATATTAATATCCAAACTATAGTGAAAACACTATCAATTAGCACAGTAACAAGATCGGCAGTTTAAGACATTAACTTGTAAGCACAAAACACAAGATACTTCTCTTTTCAATATGAATAAGGCTTTATTGGATAAATCTAAGACATATAAACTACTCTAACACATAAACACACGCACTCACACATTCACACAAGTTGCAGGAAGATCGAAAGTTAGGGAAAGATTAGTTTAAGGGAATGGAAATATGGACTCCCAAGTTTACAGCAATACGTTAAATTGCATAGACATGAACAACCATCAATCACTTAATTAACCCTCGCATTGAGTTCCTCAATGAGGTTAAAATTATATTAGATACACCAGTAAAGGTCACAGTCTGGAGGTTACTTGCGTCTCCTGTGAAAAAGGAGTCCCGTTGAAAGGGCTATCCCGATGTCGCTGATTGGCTGGAAGTTCAGTAGTCGCTGAAGTGACATCTTGGGAAGGCCCGTGGTGGGGCGTTGGCTGAAGGTGCAGAGTTGTGTGCGCTGGTTGAAGTTGAACGGGCAACCGAGGTCAGGCGTCGGAGACTCGACGTTTCAAAACTTAACTCAGAAGACAAAACTCTCAAACGGAAAAGAAAAGAAGTAAAGTTTGGCGAGACTAAGTTGTGTTTCTTCTCATCGTGGTTAAGTAGCAGCAGGCGTGCAGACTGAAACTAGTGTTGCACGGTGCACCGATACTTCAAAAGTATCACGATTCTCGGAAAAACGTCACGATTCCTAAATTTATTAGTATCGATACTTCAAAAAAATGACCGCGTTCCAGATTTGTAAGAGACGTATTTCATGTTGGTGTGTGTGCATGTCCCTATGGAATGGCTGTGTTGTTTCTCCTTATACACGCAGCAAAAAAGCACTACAGAGAGATGGCTGCATTAGTGGCTTTACTAAACTGATTTGGCTTTACTAAAATTTGTGCATAATCGCATTAAATAGTTTCAATAAGTTGTTCAGATGAACAAAGCACAAGGTTGTCTAGCATAATTAACATTTTAATTGTTTGGTCAGACAGTTCATATATAATATTCACATTAATCGGGAATTAAACATGGAGTTATGTTCTGTATGCTAAATATGAGCGTATCTGCACAGCACCTATAACTGCGCTTTTTGTATCTGCTGATTGCTGATCGAGATTTGCTTGGCTCACTGACCCTGAATACTCATTCATTTAATTCACGAACGAGATGTATCAGTTCATTCAACTCTTCACGAATGAGAAGATCTCTCGATCTCGTTCAGTGAAGGGTGGATTCGTTCACTACATTCAACAAATCACATGCTCCGTCACATGTTGAGTAACTCTTTGACAGGATGACACAGAGAAGTTCACGAGCTGCGCATGCGCGCAGCTCTGGAGGGTGGAACGTCAGTGAACAAGAAATATGAGTCTAGTAGCATCTTCTGTGATGTCCCCGATGCGCGGGTCGGGGTGGATAAAGAAATTTTACTTGATTTGCGGGCTGGGGCGGGCCAAATAATTTCATAAAAGCAGGACCCGCAGGTTGGAAAAAAAAACGGACCTGCGCATCACTAAGCTGCATGTGCGAGCACAAGTGATACTGTGGTCCACGAATGGTAGAAAAAGATGACGCTCATTAAAGCTCACTGGCTGAGTTTTCTCCTCTGAAAGAAAAGGTTGCACAACTGACAGAATAAGTTACAATATCTTTACAATATTTTCTTTTCTTTTTTAAAAAAAAATGTAATGCCATTGCTTAAATTGATATTATTTATCTTTTGACATTTAATTTTCTGAGTTCAGAAACATTGTTTAATATAATCGCTGTTCATATTTTTATTCAAAGTTCAGAATCAAGATACATTTATTACTCTTATGTTTCTTATGATAACCAAGATAACGCTGCTAAATTTATTCTTTACCTTGAATGTCATTGCTCTATTTTTTTTTTAATATTTTGATATTTCATATTTTGTTCAAATGTTTAATATATCTGCTGTTCATATGTTCATTTATTAGTGTGTTATATGTTTAGAATGTTGTCCCGGTTTTAAAATAATGCACATCAATGATATTTGAGAGTGTATTTTCCCTTTTCAGGAAAAGTATCGAAAAAGTATCGAAATCGCAATTCTTGACAGGGTATCAGTATCGAAACAATAATTTTGGTAAACTGATAATAATTTTCGAAAAACTGAAACATGCTGGAACCGCGCTCAAGGAACAGTGATGACAAACAGCATGGCTAAAAGCTAAAGCTAAGAAGCAAAGCTAAAAGCTGGCATGACTGATAGCAAAAGCAAGGCTAGAACTAAAAGCAGGCATGACTAATAGCAGAAGCAAAGCTAACACCTAAAAGCAGAGATTTTATGGTGTCCTAAGTATTTAAACTGGCCTGTTGGCCACACCTCAAATGTTGTCTTGACCAATCAGATATAGTCTTGGCTTGGGGGTATCATAAATCATATGTTTATCTTACCAAGCATGTAGTCCGGATTTTCCCACTCTTGCAGGGTCTAATTTTGGACATGATTCCTATAACCGGAATACGATACATGTGACGAATAAATTATTGTCTGGACTAATTCAAGCAAGCAATTACGTAGATACTAGACATGACTATGTATCCTTAAGCTATCCCATAGTTATTAAAAGACATACACAATAAGTGATTATAACATGATAGTCAAATGTGTGGGTTACACATAAATGAATATGGAGTGAAGCGATGGACTGATTAATTTATAAGTCTTTTCATAAGGACCATAAGTTCATTCTGGTCCATATATATGTACAAAAGACAGTTTCTTTGCCATTCTCTTGACAAAAACTTCTGTGGAGACCAGAGGTTCAAAGCCCTTCACCCTTAGGAATTTCAGTCTGGTTCTGCTGGGTGGGGGAAGTCAATGGAACTTGTGCAGTACTCTCATGGGTTTTCATGTGATGTCCAGCCTTGCATTTAAATTACAAACAACACATTTGACAATCTCTTCTGCAAATTAATTGTCAATAATTGTTCTAGTGGTGTTAATGTTGAAAGCTGTTTTGTGAAAAAGTTGGTTGGTCATCTTGCTTGGTTCTTGTGGCACTAGAACTGATTTATGAATTCCTGCGGAATTTGGCTCGTGTTTCAACACAGCCCTGATCGACTCTTAAATTTTTGGTTCTGTCTGTTTGGTTCGAGTCATTTCTGTTACAGAACACTCAGTACAACAGGTTGTGAACATTCTCTTAAAAAATTTGGTTTAAACATTGTAAATGTAACCCTGAATGAATACTGGACACAAAGGGAATACTGTGAATAAACACTTACCGAACATGCATTTTGTAATATATTTTTTTTAAACACCATTCATTATGACAACATTATGCTACAACTCCACGGCCTGTAAAGATGCCATTTTTTTCTTAACTTCAACATTGTTAAATATATGTTGGCCTAAAATAAATGAAATTTGAATAAAGGAAATTTAGAACTGACATGTTTCACACATGTATTGCATGGAGCTGCATTATTTCAGTCCAAATCCAGTATCGGATGTCCCAATAGATGCTTCAATTGCTTGTTGAAGTTCCTCATAAGTTGAGAAGTGGCGAGGGATGCGTAGGCTCTGGTAACAAGTCAAGGATTTTGAGAACTCCCCACGTACCACCTCCAGCTTCAGCTGCCCAGAGAGAACTTCCCATCCAGTCCAAAACTTGAGTAGGATAATCCGAGATGCTTCTGGTGCTAGAAAAAGAAAAGCTTTTTTTCCACAATAACTCAAATTTAATTATTCAACTCATAAAATAAATGACAGGAAATTGTATTAATTGGGCAAATGATTAATATTTGGACGTATTAGGGATGGGTTGCTATGCAACACAAAGTTCAGGGTAAGGACAACATCTCTTTAAGGAGGAAGCGTAATGTGACTATGATTTTAAGCTGTGGGTTAAGGTGGAAAAAAAACAAACAAAAAAAACACTGCGGACACAACTTTGCACTTAAATTACAAGTGTCTTATGCTGTGTCATTGTTCATTGACATCTGCATAATGACAAGTATATGGATATGACATACCCGTTTCAATGAAATGGCGAAGGTACATTCCAATTTTGGCTCTTGTCTCAAGTGGAAATCCCTCTTCTTCGTCCTCAACAACCTCAATTGTTGGCCAGATGATGTGACAAATCATGACCTTGTTGATGTACAAATTTGAAATTAATTTATTTAAATTAAAAGTTAAAACAATATACAGTATAACAAGTTATTACACCCTTGACCAATATCATACATAAAATTCATTCAAATGTAAAGATAACAAATCAACCGTAGGCCCCCATAGGAGTATTACCTGGGGGCTGCAGATAACTTATTTTTTCACACGGGAAGACAGCTCCAGCCACATCTCTTCTTTCTGACAGTATTGACCACACTCCTGTTTCTTTTAAGCCCTTTCTTATCTGTTTGATTCATAACCACTGGGAGTATATCACATGAAAAGAAAATAGGGAGTGAGAGCATGAGTAAAGTTTTTCACTCAGAACAATTCTATTGCAATACTGAAATTATGGCTGCTATAACAGAAGGTCATGGGATCATAAACAGAAATAATCTATAATCAATGGAGCAGTGCTGAGGATGAATCAGCTTGGGGATAAAAGCCGGTGGTGCGGTAGCTGAAACTCCTTTATTTCTTCCCAGAGGGCAGCAGGGTTAACAGGCTGAACCATCACCCCTTTTATATAAGGTATAGGTATGTATAGTGTCCCGCTTCCCAGTGGACAAAAACTACTGACTAATGAAAAACAGCTGAGTCGTGTATCATAAGAAAGGCAAAAGATGGTTTCAGATTCAGTACGATTATATACAATTATTAGGTTATGTGAAATAATGTCATTACCACATGCTGCAACGGCCTCTGATGAAGATATTGTCTGTTCAGATTAGTCAGTCATGGCAATTCCCACGTCAACTAGCCTATTGACAGCCGCTTTCTGGTTTTCTCAGATAGCTCCCTGTTGCCATCCAGCTGAGGGAGAGAAATAAGTTCCCCACATTAGTCTCTTATTTTATCACACACACACACACCAAAAAATGTTCCACAAGAAAACACTTCCTACCAACTGGATTGTGTTCCTTTGATCGATATCAGGGCAATCCTCCAATACCAATGCCGCTGTCTCCAACTGGCCCCCTAAGAGCACATGGACTAGAGAAGGACTGATCCCTGGCAATCCCGGGCCACCATGTATAAATGAATGTCCCAACATTCTACCTGCCATCAGAAAAAGGACAGAATCAGTTAGTGGCTCGGAGTCACAGGGGATGAGGTGATCCTTCTGTCCCTCAAACAGCCTAGTCACATCAGCATTGCCTGTAAATAAAGATGAAACAATAGTTGGCATAAGGCACAGTACAGGTCTTTTCAAGTTTAGGTCACTAAAAAGTGTTTATACTTATAAACAAAACTAAGACATACCAAAATTGATGTGGAATCCAGACTGCAAGGTCTTTATAGCAAAGCTGACGAAGTACTGACTTACACCATCACCGATGGCAGCATCACCTAAACCGAAAGGATAATTGTTAAATCACTACAAAAGGGTATGTGATTGACTGTCAAGGACCTGGAACCACTCACAATGTAGGGTGAAAGTAAGAGGCATTCATGTCGAGCTAGCCTTGGGTTTACTTTGTTCATCGCAAACACTAAAAATGTGTAAAGTTTGTCATTCAAACATTGGCCCACATCTTTTATAAGGCTGTGTTACAAAATCTACAACAAAGAGACATATGTCAATGATAGAATGGAGCAATCTCTTTTTGAACCTGTTACACCTGCAGGAAGCATCAACTATTGATGTCCAAGTCTGATGAGATACAGTACAGACCAAAAGTTTGGACACACCTTCTCATTCAAAGAGTATTCCTTATTTTCAAGACTATGAAAATTGTAGAGTCACACTGAAGGCATCAAGGGCTATTTGACCAAGAAGGAGAGTGATTGGGTGCTGCGCCAGATTACCTGGCCTCCACAGTCACCGGACCTGAACCCAATCGAGATGGTTTAGGGGTGAGCTGGACCGCAGACTGAAGGCAAAAGGGCCAACAATTGCTAAGCATCTCTCTGGGAACTCCTTCAAGACTTTTGGAAGACTTTTTCAGGTGACTACCTCTTGAAGCTCATCAAGAGAATGCCAAGAGTGTGCAAAGCAGTAATCAAAGCAAAGGTGGCGACTTTGAAGAACCTAGAATATGACATATTTTCAGTTGTTTCACACTTTTTTGTTATGTATATAATTCCATATATAATTCTGTCATGGGGTGCGTACTGGATAGAGGACTCAGATGCAGAGTTAGAAAAGGAGAATCTTTATTCTCGCCACAAAACACAAAATAACATAAACAATAACGAAAAGCTCTGGCGCACACAGATCTCCGAGCTGGCCGGCACACTGCAGACCACTCGCGCTGCTGGATCTCCGAATTATGAATCCTTTGGCACAAGAACAGAAGGTGAGACTGATACTGAGAAACAGTGCAAAACATGGGCAAAGACAAAACAATCTACTCATGACCACAGACAGAAAAGCAGAGATATATAAAGGGAGTGGGGGAATGAGCGACAGGTGGGGAGAATAAGCTCGTGTTCTGCACAACCCCGCCATGATTAGCGCTGATTGCCCAGACCACGAGCTACTGAACAGACAGGACAACACAGACCACAGGGGAAGCTGAGAGGCACCCTGCACCGTGACAGTACCCCCCACCTCAGGGACGCCTCCTGGCGTCCCCGGAGGACTCACCATGACGCTGATGAAATTGATCAATGAGAGCGCGATCCAGAATATCGCGAGCCGGAATCCAGCATCTCTCCTCCGGACCATTTTTTACGTGAGGGCACAGTTTACGTGAGGGCAGTCTGAAGTTAATGTCCTTAGTAGACAACCAGAATCTCTGACCACACACGTAAAGTGGGGGCTTAGTATGGTGACGGTCCGCCGATGCCTTGTTCCTCTCGCCAGTCCGAGTGAGGGCTTCTCTGGCGATCCTCCAAGTACGGAGGCATCTCTGAATAAAGGAACAACGGCATCGGATGCTTGAGAGGGGAATAGAGGTGGCTGGTAGCCTAAACAGAACTGGAAGGGAGACAAACCCGTAGATGAGACCGGGAGGGAGTTATGAGCATACTCTACCATGGTCAACCTGGAACTCCAAGATGACGGTTCAGCAGACGCCACACAGCGCAGGACTCTCTCCAAATCTTGGTTTGCACGCTTGGCCTGACCATTAGTCTGTGGGTGATAACCGGAAGATAGGCTCGCAGTCGCCCCCAGCTGTCGACAGAACTCTGTCCAAAACCTAGACACAAACTGGGGACCTCTGTCAGAAACCACGTTCACCGGGAGGCCATGAATACGGAAAACATGATCTAAGACCGTAGTCGCTGTCTCCCTCGCTGACGGCAATTTGGGGAGGGGAATAAAATGGACCGCCTTTGAGAACCTGTCCACCACAGTGAGAACCACCGTCTTGCCTCTAGATGGAGGCAAGCCAGTCACAAAGTCCATCGCTATGTGTGACCAGGGCCGCGAAGGGACCGACAACGGCTGAAGTAGCCCTGCAGGGGGTCGATTGGATCCCTTACCCGAAGCGCAAATTGGACAGGCCGACACAAACCGTCGAGCATCCTGAGCCACGGACGGCCACCAAAACCACTGCTTGATTAACCTACAAGTATGAGTCGCTCCAGGGTGGCAAGCTAGACTAGAAGAGTGGCCCCACTGAAGTACACTAGTTCGGACTGACTCAGGTACAAAGAGCAGACCCTCTGGGCATCCAATGGGAACAGAAGCATGGCGTTGTGCCGCGCGGACCTTGGACTCCACCCCCCAGGTGACCGCAGCCACAACCCGTTTGGGATGCAAAATGGCCACCGGGAGGGTGGGACTAGCCTCAGCCTCAAAAACCCGCGACAGCGCGTCAGGTTTACCATTCTTAGAGCCTGGGCGATAAGAAATGGTAAACCTGAAACGTCCGAAAAATAATGCCCAGCGAGCCTGCCTAGAATTTATTCTCCACAATGAACTGACGAGATGGGTCAGGGGTCGTTAAAATGGGGGCCGAAACAAATCAACACTTAAGGTTCTCAAACGCAGCTTGGGCCTGCGACGACCAACAGAATCGTCTCTTTGTGGAGGTGAGATCAGTCAGAGGAAGGGCGATTTGGCTAAAATTCCGAATGAACCGCCTGTAAAAATTGGCAAACCCCAGAAAGCGCTGGACCGCTCTACGACAATCTGGGGTGGGCCAATCAGCAACTGCCTTTACCTTGGCGAGATCCATTCGGATACCTTCAGGCGAGAGAATAAAACCCAGGAACGGAACCGACTGTGCTTGAAACTCACACTTCTCCAACTTAACGAATAAATGATTCTCCAGCAGCCGCTGGAGCACTCGCCTGACGTGCTGGACATGATCGTGCTCATTCTGGGAAAAAATAAGGATGTCGTCGATATAAACAAAAACAAACCGATCGACCATGTCTTGGAGCACGTTGTTGACGAGTGCCTGAAAGACCGCCGGGGAGTTGGAAAGCCCAAACGGCATAACTAAGTACTCAAAGTGCCCTGTATGGGTGTTAAAGGCGGTCTTCCAATCGTCCCCCTCCCTAATCCGAACCAAGTGATAAGCACTGCGTAGGTCCAACTTCGTAAAGATGGTTGCCCCCTGAAGGAGCTCGAAGGCCGATGACATCAACGGCAAAGGATAATGATTCTTTACCATGATGTCATTCAACCCCCGATAGTCAATACAGGGGCGCAACGAACCATCCTTCTTCTCCACGAAGAAGAACACCACCCCGGCTGGAGAGGATGAGGGACGGATAATGCCTGCTACCAGAGAATCATGTATATACCTCTCCATGGCCTCCCGCTCCGGACCCGACAAAGAGTAAAGGCGCCCCCTAGGTGGAGAAGTGCCAGGAAGCAGGTCAATTGCACAGTCGTACGGGCGGTGTGGAGGCAGAGATGAAGCTTGGGACCTACTGAAAACCGCTCTCAAATCATGGTAAGCCTCCGGTACATCCACCAAGTTAGTCAGCTCCTCCTGCAACACAGAATGAGACAAAGACAGGGGGAAAAGCAGCACCCAAACACTGAGCTAAACAAAAAGGGCTCCAAGCCAAAATAGAACTACAGGCCCAATCAATTTGAGGGTTATGTTTAACTAACCAGGTGTGAACCAACACCACTGGAGCGGTGGGCGAGTGAATGAGGTGGAATCTAATCTCCTCAGCATGATTAGTTAATGTGACAAACTGAGTGGTGTGAGTGATATTAGTGAGATGGGTGCCACAAAGTGTCCTGTCAGAAATAGGTTCGGCCAGTGCAACAGCCGAAATCCCCAGACGAGCTGCCAGTCTGGAATCCATGAAGTCGCCCTCCGCTCCAGAGTCAATCAATGCTGAAACCTGGAAAACAGCTCCCCCAAACTGTACTGAAGCTTGGATCTCTGTACGGCCACAAGGTGGCAGTCGAGTTGTAGTGACGCTCACCATGCGCTCTCCCTTGCGTGAAAAGCGTCGCCCTGCCACAGGGCACACCGCTACCACGTGACCCGCCTCAGCGCAGTACAGACAGAGCTGATTATCCAGGCGATGGCGTCGCTCTCCTATTGTTAGCCGTGCTCTCCCAATCTGCATGGGCTCCTCCTCCGGGAGGATGCGGCGTTGAGACATCGTGTCACAAGCTGCAGCATACGGAACCCCAGTGACGTGTTCATGGGGAATCCCCTCTCTACGGTGCCGAGAACGGAGAGTAATCCGGTCATCGACCCGAATGGTGAGATCGATAAGCCCATCCAAGCCAGGGGGCAGCTCTAGTGAATAGATCTCGTCCTTCACCTTCTCAGCCAGGCCGTGGAGGAAGTGATCCCAGAGAGCCTTCTCATTCCAGCCGCTGGACGCGGCGAGCGTGCAGAACTGAATAGAGTAACCGGACACCGACTGCTCTCTCTGCTGAAGCAGCGACAATGCTCGTGCTGCCTCAATACCGTGTGCCGAGCGGTCAAACACCTTGCGCAGCTCCCTCGAGAATGCCTCAAACGATGCACAACAGTCATGTTTGCTGTCCCACATAGCCGTTCCCCATTCTCTCGCTTGACCAACCAGGAGAGTGATGACGAACGCCACCCGGGATTGCTCCGTGGGGAAACAGGAAGGCTGGAGAGTAAAAGTCAGCGAACACTGGGACAGAAATGATCGACATGAATCGGGCTCACCCGAGTATGGAGCAGGTGGATTGAGTCGCGGTTCCGCGTGGCGAGGAGCAGGTGGGACAGACGGGGCATCCGGAACAGACGGGGCAGCTGAGGGGTTGGCCTGCAGCTGGTCAAGCCATTCGGCTAGCCGGTTGAGCTGGAGAGCGATCTCCAAGTAGGTGCGACGAGAAGCTGCAATTTTCTCCTGCTGTCAACCCAGAAGAGAGCCCTGCTGCTGAAGAGCTCGGCGCAGCTCCGTTTCCTCTGCTGAATCCATCCTTGGTGAGTAGATTCTGTCACGGGGTGCGTACTGGACAGAGGACTCAGATGCAGAGTTAGAAAAGGAGAATCTTTATTCTCGCCACAAAACACAAAATAACATAAACAATAACAAAAAGCTCTGGCGCACACAGATCTCCGAGCTGGCCGGCACACTGCGGACCACTCGCGCTGCCGGATCTCCGAATTACGAATCCTTTGGCACAAGAACAGAAGGTGAGACTGTTACTGAGAAACAGTGCAAAACATGGGCAAAGACAAAACAATCTACTCACGACCACAGACAGAAAAGCAGAGACATATAAAGGGAGTGGGGGAATGAGCGACAGGTGGGGAGAATAAGCTCGTGATCTGCACAACCCCTCCATGATTAGCGCTATTGCATATCATCAAAATATAAAAATGATTTTTGTTCGGGAGCTTTTATAAAAATAGAGAGTCTGCGCTGTTGATTTTGGAAAGATAACAGCTATAACACCAGCATTAAACACCTTTTTAAATAAATCAAGCTCAAAACTCACTTTCAGTCAGTAGCGAGTCTTTGAAATAACTTGATCCAATGTGTATTATAATCACCATACAAGGCAGAAATATTTATAAGCGATGCAAAAGTCTGTGCACGCTATGCATTAACATTACAATAGTAAACATGGTAAATATGACTGTTTGAGGAAATCAGATGTCAGCTTCTTATTCTCGTGTATTTATTTAGTAATGTATATTATCTGTCACAAGCCTCATCTCAAGAGTTTAGCTCACGTCATAAAAAAATATAATAGCATAATGTTTTTGTTCGGGAGCTTTTATAAAAATAGAGATATTATCATTAATTCTAAATGTGACGGCTGTGGCTAATAAACAGAAACAGACTCTGGCTATTTTCATAAGCGTTAAAAAAAAAAAAAAAAATAGAAATGAGTGTATTTATGTGTGATTAATTTTGAGTCCTGATAAATTAAATCAATAGCCTATGATCAATGTATCACTTATTCCACATCAATGCTTTTGAATGTGAATATATAACAAAGCATGCAAACAAACGGCCGCTTTTATCATCTCCGATTTGTGATCGCGCATGTTCCAGTGACTTTTTCTGATAACTTCTCTTTGTTGGTGAAATAATGAGGTTGCATGACGTTGTTCTGAGAGGCGTGTAAAGGGCATGTTTTAGTGATGCGCAGCGGAGCTTCAGGCTCCACTGTGGAAACCCTGTGCTATTCTGCCCTTTAGTGCTACTGGCCTGAGGCTATGAGCCCCGCCCGGCCTGCTTTAAGCCCTGGCTCACACTGGCCCGACAGTGGAAAAGCGGCTATTGACCAGAAACACGCTCCGCCTTCACTCCGTGAATAAAGTATTTCAGTATGTTTGAAATGTTATGTTCATAACATAGCATATAAAATAATAATAATAATAATAATAATAATAATAATAATAATAATAATAATAATAATAATAATAATAAATAACAGGAGAGTTTCAAAGTGGCTTAAGATATGTGTAAACTTTTTTCCCTATATCACATGCCAAACTAATCTTTAATTGCTGCTTTCTGCTGTGAAAATTTTGTTTGTGATGAAAATAACATCTTTGTCAGTTATTTTATCTAAACAGATCGATTAACTTCAAGATTTCAAAATCAGATAGCATGCTGATAATGTAGCACTGTAAGATTACATTTGTTTAAAAGCATTGTTGCGAAAGCGATTGAGTGTGAATCTGTTTAAATCATGCTTTAACTCGAAAATAATCAGTAAAAGAAACAGACAAACTCTTAACATCCCGCTCGACTTTTGCAGTCAACCTTCTGATCAAGCTAAACATGTTGGCTGTTGGCATGAATTTTACTCGTGATAAGAAGCTCATATTCAAGTGTTTGTGCAAAAATTATTAATGTGCATTAATGACAGGGAGGCGCCATCTCATCACTTTAATTTTTCAGGATAATGAATGTATAATTTTTTAATTAACATAATATCATGGTGTCTCACATAGGTACATTAAAAATATATCTACAGAAAGCTTGAAATGTTTTTAAACGAAAAGGAATAGTGTAATGTGTGAATGTTGCATTTCTCTCGTCGGAGAGAGCCAGCACTGTGAATATAACCAACACAACAGTCTTATATAAACCGGTTCAGAAAGTGAAAGCCTCATAATACATTGTCCATATGAAAGAGCAATTCACACCTTTATCTTGACCCCACAAGCCATGAATAACTATCCAAAACCCAACCCCCTCCAGCTGAACAGAATTCGGTCTGTGTTTTGGCTCTGAGGAACGGTGTGTTACTGGGCTGAAACATGCCTGCACTCAGCAGCACTACTCTTTGTATTCATAACTTTCTCACAGCCCATATTATTATTTTCACAAGACCATAATGATAATAACAATTCATCAATTAATAATTAATCATTATTTTACGAAAATCATTGTTATTTGTGATCGTGGAAGTTTTCGGGAGGCTTTAAGACCAAGCAGAGTCCTCTGTTCCAGCCTCACAGCACGCGGGTCTCCGAGGCTTCACTGTCTGCAGTTTGACTTTACTGAATCAGATTGAGGCGAACTTATTGATCATGAGCCCAACATTTAGCAAGGCAGGAAAATTCTAACGAAAGGAAGACGTATATCATTGAGCTAATTCTGTTAAAGAGAGAGAAGTCTAGGACTATTCTTAAACTTGGAGCTCATTATATTGAAATACATATCCAAACACCAGAAAGGTTATGCATTTTATGAATAATGAAATTAATGAAAATTATGCATTTTATTTATTCACATGCTGTATGTTTGAAATAATATTTTAGTTCACAACTTTAAGTTCCGTTGTTTAAAAAAATGCTTTATTGGCTAATGTTGGAATAAACCTTCAGTTGTTATGCTCTAAAATGCATGCCATTATTAATTAAAGTCACAATTCTATAGCTTAATGGTCAAAATTACTCAGGCCAATGGTATTTTTAATGACATTATTTTATTATTATTATTATTATTATTTGAATAATTGTAGCTTACATAAATAGGTAAAGCAAGACAAATGTTCGTATTGTCCCTTATTTTTCCCTTGTTTTCCTAAAGAATAAACACGTATTTTTTACAAGAATAAACATGATAACATAAATTATTTTAATTAATTAATAATAAGCAATAAAAACCTTTTTTTTTTTAATCTTGAATTTAAATACTATTAAACTAACTTTAAATTCTCAAGGAGTTTATAAGTAAAAAAAAAAGATTTTTTAAAGTCAATCAATCACCTTTATTTATAAAGTGCTTTAAACAAAATACATTGCGTCAAAGCACTGAACAACATTCATTTGGAAAACAGTGTCTCAATAATGCAAAATGATAGTTAAGGCAGGTCATCTCTGTTCAGTTAAATAGTGTCTGTGCATTTATTTGTAATCAGGTCAATGATATCGCTGTAGATGAAGTGACCCCAACTAAGCAAGCCAGAGGCGACAGCGGCAAGGAACCGAAACTCCATCGGTGACAGAATGGAGAAAAAAACCTTGGGAGAAACCAGGCTCAGTTGGGGGGCCAGTTCTCCTCTGACCAGACGAAACCAGTAGTTCAATTCCAGGCTGCAGCAAAGTCAGATTGTGCAGAAGAATCATCTGTTTCCTGTGGTCTTGACCTGGTGGTCCTCTGAGACAAGGTCTTTACAGGGGATCTGTATCTGGGGCTCTAGTTGTCCTGGTCTCCGCTGTCTTTCTGGGCAGTAGAGGTCCTTTCTAGGTGCTGATCCACCATCTGGTCTGGATACGTACTGGATCCGGGCGACTGCAGTGACCCTCTGATCTGGATACAGACTGGATCTGGTGGCCACGGTGACCTCGGAACAAGAGAGAAACAGACAAATATTAGCGTAGACGCCATTCTTCTAATGATGTAGCAAGATGTTTCCGGTTCCAGTTTACCTAATTAATGCAGCCTAAAAATCCTTTAACGGATTTGGATATTAAAAGCATATTAGTATGTTATGTGTATGCCAGGTTAAAGAGATGGGTCTTTAATCTAGATTTAAACTGCAAGAGAGTGTCTGCCTCCCGAACAATGTTAGGTAGGTTATTCCAGAGTTTAGGCGCCAAATAGGAAAAGGATCTGCCGCCCGCAGTTGATTTTGATATTCTAGGTATTATCAAATTGCCTGAGTTTTGAGAACGCAGCGGACGTAGAGGAGTATAATGTAAAAGGAGCTCATTCAAATACTGAGGTGCTAAACCATTCAGGGCTTTATAAGTAATAAGCAATATTCTAAAATCTATACAATGTTTGATAGGGAGCCAGTGCAGTGTGGACAGGACCGGGCTAATATGGTCATACTTCCTGGCTCTAGTAAGAACTCTTGCTGCTGCATTTTGGACTAGCTGTAGTTTGTTTACTAAGCGTGCAGAACAACCACCCAATAAAGCATTACAATAGTCTAACCTTGAAGTCATAAATGCATGGATTAACATTTCTGCATTTGACATTGAGAGCATAGGCCGTAATTTAGATATATTTTTGAGATGGAAAAATGCAGTTTTACAAATGCTAGAAACATGGCTTTCTAAGGAAAGATTGCGATCAAGTAGCACACCTAGGTTCCTAACTGATGACGAAGAATTGACAGAGAAACCATCAAGTCTTAGACAGTGTTCTAGGTTATTACAAGCAGAGTGTTTAGGCCCTATAATTAACACCTCTGTTTTTTTCTGAATTTAGCAGTAAGAAATTACTCGTCATCCCATTTTTTATATTGACTATGCATTCCATTAGTTTTTCAAATTGGTGTGTTTCACCGGGCTGCGAGGAAATATAGAGCTGAGTATCATCAGCATAACAGTGAAAGCTAACACCATGTTTCCTGATGATATCTCCCAAGGGTAACATATAAAGCGTGAAGAGTAGCGGCCCTAGTACTGAGCCTTGAAGTACTCCATACTGCACTTGTGATCGATATGATACGTCTTCATTCACTGCTACGAACTGATGGCGGTCATATAAGTACGATTTAAAACATGCTAATGCACTTCCACTGATGCCAACAAAGTGTTCAAGTCTATGCAAAAGAATGCTGTGGTCAATTGTGTCAAACGCAGCACTAAGATCCAATAAAACTAATAGAGAGATACACCCACGAAATGAACAATTCCTGTATAAAATGGGACAGCAACCTTTATATCAGTGGTTCTCAACCTTTTTTCCAGCGGGCCGCACTATGGTCCCCATAAATAAAACACCTGATGCTGTCGGGAGCTGACCAATTTTGTGAGATTCAGCTTGAATGAGTAACACAAAGAAGTTGCAATTGTAACGCTTGTGTTATACTTTCCGCATGAGCAATCCGGACGCTTACACGGCCAGCGCGGACGCAGACTTCTTCAATTTATACTTCTGAATGCACAGGCTGATGGCCTGCTCTGCCATTGCCCAGAATTATTGCACATCTGACTGTCTTTATATTATTTTATTGACGGATTGCACAGGTTCGAGTAGCAATGAGCTTCTTCACTCTGCCTGCACATGTGCAATTTTGTTTTTGAAGCCTACTGACCAGGCGCACCTGTACGCGCGGTCGTCTGCTCTGAGCCTCGACATACACTCTCCAATGACATTTTTACATCACGCCTACCTAACGGTCCATAGCGGATTCGCGGAAGCAGAAAGTTTGACAGAGGCTTTAAGATGCAGGCTTGCATGACCTGACGTGCAACATTTCAGAAAATGTGCGTTCACAAATGTAGCCTAATTTGATCCAAATATGGAAAGCACTTTTGAATTTAATAATATGAGGTTCTCTCTTGATATATTTTGCCACATTTCTTCAATTAAGGATTGTTACATAGTGTATGGTGTTTCCATTTATCTGAACTTCTTCAAGTGAGTTGCGGGGCAAAAAAAAAAAAAAAAATCCAGCACTTCTCCTTCAATACTGATACTGCGACTATTGACAGTTTGTACGTGTTCATTCGCTGGCATTTTTTGAATTTCTTTTTTTTCTCCCTTAAAAATCAAATTTGTCCATTCTGATGCGCAATTTTACCTTAAAGGCAATTTACCTAATGGCTGTTGATGACTATTTGAACTGAATTCTGCCAAAGTGCGCGCTTGTATGTGTTCGTTAAATGCTTATGCCAGTGCTCATGTCTGAAAATAATATATGAAGAAGAAAAAAATCACATAAAAACAATAGGATATAGATTATATTTCATTAGTAACAAATTTTTTTTAAATTGATGTAAACAATAAAATTTTACAAACTGATAAAGTTTTTTTTTTTTTTTTTTTTTTTTTTTTTTCAGCATTTGGTGCAGGCCGCATTAGAATTCGTGACGGGCCGCGGGTTGAGAACCACTGCTTTATATCAAACATTTTTAAATCGTCCACAGCTGAGCTTTGCGGGAGGATGATCTGCGCCAGATCGCGTGAAGTGAATGTAATGAACAAAGTCATTTTCAGATGCAATGAAAAACAAAAATAAAACAAAAAAACATGGATAACCTAGATTAGTCCCAGGCTCTGTTCTGAAGTAAAATAATTATAATTACTGTTAATCAAGAGTAACAAATTTTTACGGATTAATCGCCAATTTTCATTTGCTGAATGTTTTCTTTATTTTTTATTTTTTAAACACGCTAAAAAAATAAATTAACTTTTTCAGAGGAAAAAAATATATGAGTCGTGTATAGGTTTCATTTTAACGGATCAATCACCTATTTTCGTTTGCTGCATGTTTTTTTTTAAACACGCTAAAAAATAAATCAGCGATCAAACAGCTGAAACAAATAATACTTAATTTTTGGTCACACATAAGGCATAATTTAAAAATGCTGGTAGTTTGAAAAATCAAGAATAATAACAGAGTTAATACTAATTATTGCTAAATGCTGGACCGTTCCCATTTCGCTCTGCATATGGAACCTGAAGATTTTTTTAAACCAAGAATGAATCGAAATGAAAATGAAATTAAAACATTTAGCTTATATATATCTATATCTATCTATCTATCTATCTATCTATCTATATATATATATATATATATATATATATATATATATATAAAATATAGGCCTTATATTTATTTACTGTTTAATAAAAATAGCATGCATATGATCCTTTGTGTTAAGGTCTTCTTTTAATTTTTGTTTATTAGACTGTAGTCTAAGACTATCCTACATTTTAAAAATTAACAAATTGTAAAAAAAAAAACTGTTTTTTTTTAAATGTTACAATGTTATATCATAATGTTATTGTTGTTTTACTTCCTTCTTTTATCTCATTTTACAATTACATTCATTTCGCAATCCGTCCCTTTGTTGCTCCTGGCGGTAGTTTCGCGAATGATTTTAACACGCGACTGAATTACACGGGACGCGCGGCGGTAAGCCCCAGAAAGGCTGGCCACCTACTGTATATCAATAACTCATTATAAGGCACTGTAATTTACTCATTAATATGTCAATATTCCATTCTTCATATCAATTATAGTGATATCTCTTACTGTAAATTACTGCAAATCAAACAGTGGTTTGTCCAGCAAACGGCCGTAAGATTAACTTATCAACTGTCAATAAAGTCATCACTTCTTATAATTCAAGGAAAATATTCTCTGGCCATGAAAACATTATCCTATCATTATGAAATTGTTTACTAAAAAGTAAAGAGCGTGTAGCTAGATCAGACATTTCATTGACTCGTAATGTGAGCGGTTCAGAGGCAATCATGAATATATATTGCCTTTTAATAATTGAACTAATAATACATCAAACTACAAATCACACAGAATAAATACGCGTACGACAATACAGACAGTAAACTTTGTACAAGACATAACGGAATCCAAATAAGGGAGAGAGAGAATGAATGAGAGAGAAAGGACGAGAGAGAGGTGAGAAAGAGAGAGAGCGTGATCATAGACTAAGCTCAGTTATGCAAACTCGTCTCTTGTGATGCTTTGTGTGCTGGAGCAGCGTGAGCGTGGTCTTTGTGGCTAGGCTCTCTCGTGTCTTCTGGGGCTGCTGCGGAATCGTGCGGTATTTGAAAGGTCCAACAAAGCAATGTTTCAGAATTCGTCTTCCTCGTGTGGAGAGGCGAGTAGGTGAATAAACTTAGTAAGGAAAAAAAACGAACAACGAGATGAAAGCTCCCGAAGGAGCCATGAGAACGGCTGTCCTCTCAGCCGCCATACTGAGAGGGACGGCGATAGGAGAGCGGACCAAGGCCGCGCAGATGGATGAGCAGAAGTGCGGAAGCGAAGAGCAGAAGCTAAGAGGGTCAAGAGCAAGAGAGCGAGGAACTTCCTGGGTCAGCTCTTATGGCTTGAAATGGTTCACGCCTCTGTTCGTGTGAACAACCAATGAACATCCGCGATCTGAAGCGGGAAAAAGTTCCTTTGTCTCTGTGGAAACACCCACTCTGGCTTATAGCATTTCAGTAGTGATATTCTAGCAAGTTCGTAATTCAAGATTAATAAATTTTTAATTAATTTCCTTTATATAAGTGAGTCCGTCAAAGCATGACGATTAAACAGCTACCAAAAAATACATATATAAATGATCAAAACATGAAGTTACATTCCAATGCAGAATTACACACATTTAAAGTTTGATTAACACACGATAAAACTGCAGATACTCCAATTTATATGGGGAAACATCTACTGCACAAAAAGCAATACTTAATACTTTTACAATACATTGAGAGAAATTAGCCAGTTACACATTTACACAGGATTAACCATTTTTATGCACTACACAAACCTATTCAAAATACATCTTATTAATAAAATGACGAAGGTAAAGAATGTTAAGAAAGGTTTGTTTGTGTGTGTGTGTGCCTATGTGTGTGTGTGTTGTGGAATGTGTTTCGCTTCTCCTTTGAGGCTGCTCACGTGACTCTGGAATTTCTTGTCGTAAATAATTTAAATCCAGCCAGGCTGGCGCCAGGCATTTAGTGTAAAAAGGTTTCATTTTATATGCCTGAATTTAACCCATGAATCGATGACCTGCATATCTGTTACATCTCCCCCTTTTCGTCGGATGAAGTCCCTGTGTGGACATCATCGGATGGCAATCATCAGGATGGGCAGGACACTGGACATACCAATGTTAAACTTTCTGGCAGCAGCAGCGGCTCTGAGCAAAGCTCCCGGGAACTGATTGGAGCAGTGGTGGTGTCCACTTAACTCCATTTGTGTAACAGTCACTTTCTCATCTTGGCTGAACATGTGTTTGACATCGGCCTCAGTGTGAGTGAGGGAGTCCTCTCTCCATCGGATCCCTGTCCAGCTGTATTCGGTTACAGGGCTGGGGTAGTGTGCCCTGTCGTTGGTGATCAGGAGTCTCAGTGGTTCTCTCGGTGGCAGCTGTCCTCTCTTTGGCTGACAGCACAGCACGGCAAACCACAGCAGCATCCTGGTACAGACAATAGGGAGAGAGAGAGAGAAAGGAGAGGAAGAAACAAGCGAGGGCTGTCTTTGGTTGGACAGGGTAGTCTCTTTACTTCGTGGGCGGCGACTGGGTTTAGCTCGCCCTGGCCCATGTTTTGCCACATCTTGCTGCTGGCATGATGCTTACTTCAGTGTCTTGTCAGTGGCCCTGGTGCTGCGTGGTGCAGCACATGATGCGTCATGGAAATATATTGGCATTATCCCCCTTTTGCTCCATGGCATTAGAAGCCCTGGCATTTTGATGTCAGACGGTTAACAACCCACAATGTTTTTTGCATCATGCAGTGGTCTGGAGCGTTGGTTGTCAGTAACTGTAGACTGGTTGCAAGGGTGGATGAAGGGGTCTGAGAGGTGGTAAAGCAAAGTCATTATGGAGGTTGTAGAAGCCCGCGTGTCCGCTATGTTGGTCTGTGTAGACAACGGAGTCAGCGTAAGCATTTCTGAGGTAGGCAGTTTAGCTAGTAAAGTTCTTATGCTGTGTGTAATCACTTCACCCTTGAATGTGGGTGGGTGGGTTGGGAATGACCACAGCCTGTTGTGCCAGTTTTGGCAAGGGTGTCAGTTTGATCTTTTAAGTCCTTGTCTAGACTTGGTAGTTTCGAGTGTCCTTTTCCCTTCTTCCAGTACACAGTCACATTGTGTGTTTTTGTGATGTTGTCACATTGCTGGAACATGTGTTGGTGTTTGACTGGCTTGTTGTTTGCAGTTTTGAAACCATTCTGTTTACAGCATGGAAGATGGCACACGAAACTGAGTCTAGCATAGTTAGAGTCTGTACAGGCTTTGTTCAAACAGATGTTGAAATCAGCTGGTGAGTTGGCATAGTCGAACAGACACCTGTTGAAGTTGGACTGACGGTCGCCAAGTGTTAATGCCAGTTTGTGTTGGTTTTCCGGGTGCACCGGAATGGTCCAGAATCCAGAGGCCACATCAAGTGTAGGGAGGATTGTGGCTCCTCTGATTCGGGGCATTTCTTGTTCCAGCTGGGTCTTGTGCCATCGTGACAGCGGCACTGTCTCCTCTCCTCTCCTCTCTCACGCTGCAGTTTTCCACAAGTTCATCAAACAACCGCAGTAAGAATATTTCTTCAAGCACGGTGAGTAATGGCTTCTCCTACAATTGTTATTTGCACCTCTTGCCACATGTACAGTTTATCTATCTCTGTCGCTGATGAGGGATTCACATGTGATAAATGCAGGGAAACAGTTAGGCTGACAGAGAAGATTTCAGAATTAGAGACACGCATCCAAACTTTAATTGAGGACAGTAAGAATGTTAGGGCTCTAGATATGGCTTTGGATGCGTCTAGCTCAGGGATTCCTGTACATTGTCCGGTTCCAGCAGAGCCCCTGCAGCAGGGCAACTGGGTGACGGTGAGGCAGCGTAGTCGTGGGTCAAAACACCGCTCTTCTGTTCCGATCAAAACATTAAACAGGTTCTCCCCACTCAGTGATGCACCCACTGAGAAACCTCATGAAAGTGCTCTAGTTATTGGCGATTCTATTGTACGGAACGTGAATATAGAGACACCAGCCACCATAGTCAAATGTTTACCGGAAGCCAGAGCGCCTGACATCTTGGCAAATTTAAAAGTGCTGGCTAATGCTAAACGTAAATACAGTAAGATTGTTATTCATGCCGGCGCTAATGATGTTCGACTTCGCCAGTCGGAGATCACTAAAAAAAACTTTAAAGAGGTGTGTGAACTTGCAAGCACGATGTCAGACACTGTAATATGCTCTGGTCCTCTCCCTGCTTACTGTGGTAACGAGATGCATAGCAGATTGTCATCACTCAATGGCTGGATGTCTAAGTGGTGCCCACAGAATAACATAGGTTATATAGACAATTGGACGAGCTTTTGGGGCAGACCTGACCTGTTTAAAAGAGATGGTCTTCATCCCTCCTGGGGTGGCGCCACTCTCCTGTCTAGAACTATGGCAAATAGTCTTAGTGTTTATACTTGACTAACTGGGGCCCAGGTCAGGAAGCAGACAGACTGGCTAAACCAACCGTCTGCTAGCTGCCTCCCGTCACAGAGGTCAGTTAATTCTCAGCACATAGAGACTCTTTCACCTAGATATCACACTATAGAGACTGTGTCTGTTCCACGAACTAGAAAATACAAAAAACGTCCAAACCAAGTTAAGGTTAACAATTTAATTGAGGTTCAACAAATAAAAAACAAATGCAATATGGATAAACAAATGATAAAGATTGGCTTATTGAATATCAGATCCATTTCTACGAAAACACTTTTTGTAAATAATATGATAACTGATCATAATATAGATGTGCTCTGCTTGACAGTAACCTGGCTAAAACCTGATGATTACATTATTTTAAATGAGTCCACCCCCCAAGATTATTGTTATAAACACGAGCCGCGTCTAAAATTCAAAGGGGGAGGAGTTGCTTCAATTTATAATAACGTTTTCAGGATTTCTCAGAGGGCAGGCATCAAGTATAACTCGTTTGAAGTAATGGTGCTTCATATAACATTATCCAGAGAAACCAATGTTAATGATAAATCCCCTGTTATGTTTGTACTGGCTACTGTATACAGGCCACCAGGGCACCATACAGACTTTATTAAAGAGTTTGGTGATTTTACATCCGAGTTAGTTCTGGCTGCAGATAAAGTCTTAATAGTTGGTGATTTTAATATCCATGTCGATAATGAAAAAGATGCATTGGGATCAGCATTTATAGACATTCTGAACTCTATTGGTGTCAGACAACACGTTTCAGGACCTACTCATTGTCGAAATCATACTCTAGATTTAATACTGTCACATGGAATTGATGTTGATAGTGTTGAAATTATTCAGCCAAGTGATGATATCTCAGATCATTATTTAGTTCTGTGTAAACTTCATATAGCCAAAATTGTAAATTCTACTTCTTGTTACAAGTATCGAAGAACCATCACTTCTACCACAAAAGACTGCTTTTTAAGTTATCTTCCTGATGTATCCGAATTCCTTAGCATATCCAAAACCTCAGAACAACTTGATGATGTAACAGAAACTATGGACTCTCTCTTTTCTAGCACTTTAAATACAGTTGCTCCTTTACGCTTAAGAAAGGTTAAGGAAAACAGTTTGACACCATGGTATAATGAGCATACTTGCACCCTAAAGAGAGCAGCCCGAAAAATGGAGCGCAGCTGGAGGAAAACAAAACTAGAGGTATTTCGTATTGCTTGGCGGGAAAGTAGCATATCCTACAGAAAAGCATTAAAAACTGCTAGATCTGATTACTTTTCTTCTCTTTTAGAAGAAAACAAACATAACCCCAGGTATTTATTCAATACAGTGGCTAAATTAACGAAAAATAAAGCCTCAACAAGTGTTGACATTTCCCAACACCACAGCAGTAATGACTTTATGAACTACTTTACTTCTAAAATCGATACTATTAGAGATAAAATTGCAACCATTCAGCCGTCAGCTACAGTTTCGCATCAGACAGTGCACTATAGACCCCCTGAGGAACAGTTCCACTCATTCTCTACTATAGGAGAGGAAGAATTGTATAAACTTGTTAAATCATCTAAACTTACAACATGTATGTTAGACCCTATACCATCTAAGCTCTTAAAAGAGGTGCTTCCAGAAGTCATAGGTCCTCTTCTGACTATTATTAATTCCTCATTGTCATTAGGATATGTCCCCAAAACCTTCAAACTGGCTGTTATTAAGCCTCTCATAAAAAAGCCACAACTTGACCCCAGAGAACTAGTTAATTATAGACCAATCTCGAATCTCCCTTTTCTGTCCAAGATACTAGAAAAGGTGGTATCCTCACAATTATATTCCTTCTTAGAGAAAAATGGTATATGTGAGGATTTCCAGTCAGGATTTAGACCGTATCATAGTACTGAAACTGCTCTCCTTAGAGTTACAAATGATCTGCTCTTATCATCTGATCGTGGGTGTATCTCTCTATTAGTTTTATTGGATCTTAGTGCTGCGTTTGACACAATTGACCACAACATTCTTTTGCATAGACTTGAACACTTTGTTGGCATCAGTGGAAGTGCATTAGCATGGTTTAAATCGTACTTATATGGCCGCCATCAGTTCGTAGCAGTGAATGAAGATGTATCATATCGATCACAAGTGCAGTATGGAGTACTTCAAGGCTCAGTTCTAGGGCCGCTACTCTTCACGCTTTATATGTTACCCTTGGGAGATATCATCAGGAAACATGGCGTTAGCTTTCACTGTTATGCTTATGATACTCAGCTCTATATTTCCTCGCAGCCCGGTGAAACACACCAATTTGAAAAACTAATGGAATGCATAGTCGATATAAAAAATTGGATGATGAGTAATTTCTTACTGCTAAATTCAGAAAAAACAGAGGTGTTAATCATAGGGCCTAAAAACTCTACTTGTAATAACCTAGAACACTGTCTAAGACTTGATGGTTGCTCTGTCAATTCTTCGTCATCAGTTAGGAACCTAGGTGTGCTACTTGATCGCAATCTTTCCTTAGAAAGCCATGTTTCTAGCATTTGTAAAACTGCATTTTTCCATCTCAAAAATATATCTAAATTACGGCCTATGCTCTCAATGTCAAATGCAGAAATGTTAATCCATGCATTTATGACTTCAAGGTTAGACTATTGTAATGCTTTATTGGGTGGTTGTTCTGCACGCTTGGTAAACAAACTACAGCTAGTCCAAAATGCAGCAGCAAGAGTTCTTACTAGAACCAGGAAGTATGACCATATTAGCCCGGTCCTGTCCACACTGCACTGGCTCCCTATCAAACATCGTATAGATTTTAAAATATTGCTTATTACTTATAAAGCCCTGAATGGTTTAGCACCTCAGTATTTGAATGAGCTCCTTTTACATTATACTCCTCTACGTCCGCTACGTTCTCAAAACTCAGGCAATTTGATAATACCTAGAATATCAAAATCAACTGCGGGCGGCAGATCCTTTTCCTATTTGGCGCCTAAACTCTGGAATAACCTACCTAACATTGTTCGGGAGGCAGACACACTCTTGCAGTTTAAATCTAGATTAAAGACCCATCTCTTTAACCTGGCATACACATAACATACTAATATGCTTTTAATATCCAAATCCGTTAAAGGATTTTTAGGCTGCATTAATTAGGTAAACTGGAACCGGAACACTTCACATAACACCGTACTTTCTACATCATTAGAAGAATGGCATCTACGCTAATATTTGTCTGTTTCTCTCTTGTTCCGAGGTCACCGTGGCCACCAGATCCAGTCTGTGTCCAGATCAGAGGGTCACTGCAGTCACCCGGATCCAGTACGTATCCAGACCAGATGGTGGATCAGCACCTAGAAAGGACCTCTACTGCCCTGAAAGACAGCGGAGACCAGGACAACTAGAGCCCCAGATACAGATCCCCTGTAAAGACCTTGTCTCAGAGGAGCACCAGGACAAGACCACAGGAAACAGATGATTCTTCTGCACAATCTGACTTTGCTGCAGCCTGGAATTGAACTACTGGTTTCGTCTGGTCAGAGGAGAACTGGCCCCCCAACTGAGCCTGGTTTCTCCCAAGGTTTTTTTCTCCATTCTGTCACCGATGGAGTTTCGGTTCCTTGCCGCTGTTGCCTCTGGCTTGCTTAGTTGGGGTCATTTCATCTACAGCGATATCATTGACTTGATTGCAAATTAAAACAGACACTATTTCAACTGAACAGAGATTACATAACTGAATTCAATGATGAACTGCCTTTAACTATCATTTTGCATTATTGAGACACTGTTTTCCAAATGAATGTTGTTCAGTGCTTTGGCGCAATGTATTTTGTTTAAAGCACTATATAAATAAAGGTGACTTGTTGATTCAGTTTCCTGTAGTCACTGGTGGGTCGCCACTCGCAGTTAGTTTTGAGGGCGGGCCGGAAGAGGGCTGAGTAGGTGCTGTTGCATGGATGGATGACACCTTTCTCCAGCATAGATTCGATGATCTCCTGCACTGGTTTGTGTGAGGCGATGGGAATCTTGTACTGTTTGACAGAAGTGGGAGGAGCATCAGGGTGCGTAGGTTGGTAAGACCACAGTCTAAAAAGTCTTTGGCACAGTATTCTTTGAGCTTATACAGAACTTGTCTGAGTCTTTTGGTGATCTGTATCGCTCTGAAGTGCATGAGCATCTTGTAGAATTTGCTGCACTTGAGATTGAAAACCTGTGTAAGGCTCCTCCATCTGTCAGATCCATCCCGCTCACCTGGTCTTTGCTCACCGACATGACAGATGTGATGGCGACGAATTTGAAGGGTGCAGTGAACAATATGTTGTTTGTACTCCCTTCGGGTATCAGTGCAGGTGGAATGGACTCAATGACAGGTAGTACAAGTTCAAAGTCATTAAAGTCATGGCTCACTAGCCATCCCAGCCCGTAGGCCTTGGGAATGTTAATGTCAGTTACCGTGCAGTTGTTGCACAGGATGTAGGCTATACAAGATGACACTTCAGTGAGGGGTGTGCCTTCAAGTGTGAGTCCGAGTTCCACACATTCAGGTGAGGATTGGAAGAAACCCAGCGTGTGGTTTAAGGTTTGACCACATTGCAGGTTGAGCCGAACAGCGACCCCTTTGGTGTAAGCTGGTACCACCATACCCTGTTCGTGTTGCAGAGGCTTGAACTTGAACCACGGCTGGCAGGTGGGGTTCCCGTGACCTCTGTGACCTGACCGTCTGGCTCTGTGGGAGTTCCTGTGACCTCTGTGAATTGACAGTCTGGCTCTGGCAACCGGTGTGGCTGGAGGGAAAGAGGTTCTCGCACTTGAGCAAAGTCTTTTAGCTGTTTGAAGTTCAGTAAAGGGTCAAAGTGGTCTAACAGGTCTTTGCCGATGAGAAATGTATGAGTGTTCATTGGTGAGACATAAATGGGATGTACTAGACTCATCAGACCGATTGTCAGGTAAATGGAAACAACCTGTTCAAACCGGATGTCATTCTGGCTGTACAACTGTACATTCTGTTTCCAAGTTTGAGGTGTAAGAGTTCGATCTTGTCTCTTAGCTTCAAATTGGAGTCTTTTGAAAAGGTGAGATGAAATCACCGTCAGGTTTGATCCTGTGTCGATCAGGTCTTCCATGCTCACTCAATTTCGGCCCACCCCCTTTTTGACAAGGCTGCCCAGGAATGTTGGCATCAGGGCAGGTGTGACAAACGATGGGTGGTTAGGACCGGTCTTGTGTAGCTCACTGCAAAGGCAAGTAGTCAAAACAGCATTTTCTGGTACCTTGTGTTTGCGGTACCTCGTGTGAGAACCTGTGCTGTCTCGTTCAGGGTGTGCAGCTGTCAGCTGTGGAGCTTGGGTTATGCTGTCACCTTGTGATGTGACAGTTAGCTCTGTGGTCTGTGGATGATGAGCAGTGTTCTGGGTGCTTGGCTCTTACAGATGGCAGTTAGACAGGGTGTTGGTTTCAGTTCTTATGCTTAGACATATGATGTCTGGTTCATCTTCCTTGTCTGTCTTGCGAGTTTTCATGTAAAGAAGCTCTTTCAGCACCCTCAGGATCTCTGCTGTCTCAGACGTGGCTGCCCTGTGTTTTTCTGACGTGGGCTCAGGTTTGAGCTTACCAGTGTCATATCGAGAGTGGTTCCACTGCCGGCTGTCGGGGCTTTGTGTCCTGGACGGTGGGGATCCGCTCTTTTTGGGTCGCTGGTCCCAGAATCTTTCAGAGCGCTTGCTCTGCTGGCTTGGAACAGTATTGACTCTCTGTAAAAAGTTCTGTGACTGTGGTGTTGTAGGGCGCCCTCTAGGGTTAACTCCAAGCAGTGCTCAGAGACAGAGACTTTGGGGTTTTTCACAGTCTTTTCATAAATAGTCTTTTGCTTGGTGCAAGCTTTGTGGGCTAAGTTCCGTAACTCTTGTAGTCATGTTACGCAGACACGCTGGGACTCTGAGATGAAAACTCCAACTGGCATGTAGGTTTCGGAGGAACAGAGTTTTTAAGTCGACATCCTGTTGCATACCTGGTTCGTTGCATGCTCCGAAGTAGGCTATTCGTAGCTGACTACAGAAAGTCTGTGGGTTTTCAAGTCGGCCCTGTTTGAGGTCCATAGCAATAAGGAGCCCATGGTCTGAGTCTGGATCAGAGAATTCAAGAGTCAAAGTTTGTAGCAGTTGCTGGTAGTACGCTTTGACAGTCTCTGGTTGACGATCCAGAACACAATGCACATCACGGCTGGACGTGATTTTTAACAGGTACAATGTGTTCACATCTGTCACGTTGGTGAGAGTTTGCAAGTGAAAGTCAATATCTAGTAAATAAGCGTGAACGTCATGTCCTCCTGCAGGATCTGGATTGAACGTAGGGATGCTTCGGGCTAGCTTGTCAAGTTCTCTGTGAGCCGTGCAGGGTTTAGTGGCATGCATTCTCTGGAAGGGTTCTCCCCCCTCCGTTGTTGACCGGTGTTCTTGTAAGCTGGCTGGTGATTTCTTGAGCCGTGAGCTTACACCCCCTTTTTCAGCTCTGGGTTCTTGGCTGAAAAGGTTGGAGTGGCGGGCCTGGAGAAACTTTGTGGTGTGCGTTTCTCCAATCCAGCCACTCTGTAATCTGTCAGAATCTTTCAGTTCTGTGTGAACAGTGTCAAGTTCATCTTGGAGCTCGTCTCTCTGCAGAGTAAGTTCATTGATTTTAGCTCGGGCCGCTTGCAAGTGTGTTTTGTAGGCCCAGGTTTTATAGTCTCTTTCTTTCAGTTCAGTTTCTGCTATTTTTAGGAGAGCGTCACCTTGCTGGAGTTTTTTGTTGAGTTCTTTTCTGGCTTCTCTCTCCAGCTGTTCTCTTTGATCTGTGTCAAGGCGAAGATCTTGCAGGGCATTGTGAAGTTTTTCTACTTTTTTCTGTAGCTTTGGATCTGTGTCGTCCTCTTTCTCGTGCTGGTTCTGGGTCTCGAGGAGGAGCTGATCAAGGCGACTCTGGGTTCGGGACTGGTCCTTCCAGGCCTCCTCCGCTTGAAGCTTAAGCGTTGCTGCTTGCTGTTCAAGGTCGATGTTGCTCCGTTCACTGAGCTGTGCCTGGGCGATGAGAATGTGAACTAGGCTTCTGAGGATCCTCGCAAGTTCTTTGTAGTAGTCGCTTTGGGTTGGATCGTGTGCCATCAGTTCATCTAGCTCGGTTTCTAGTTGCTCTGGGTGCTGCAGGTTACTGGCGTCCTTGGGCAGGAAGGGGGTCATAACTGCTTTCAACCATGTTGAGAGGTGGCCCCCAAGGACTTCTGGACTGGATGTCTGGAACATCCTGACTCCCTGTCGGTGAGAGAAGCACAGCACACACACAAAAAGACCAATGCAAGATCGTTCTATGGTTAACAAGCTATATGATTATTGTTTGTTTATTGACTTTATCAGCTTCATTACAGGTACCCAAAGACGTTTGTCGTAGGGGAACACTGAATTATTTTGCTGTTACAGTGAATTGTCAAAGCATATTTACTTAAGTTAAAATACAAGATTAAAAGAAAAAGAAGAATAAAATACTTAAATAAAGGTATGCGAAGTCCATTTAAAATCCATAATCATTTAAGAGTCTACACATATATGGAATAGGTGATCTCCTGAATTGTTCCGTATCGTATATTAATACGGGCTGTGCCGTTTATGAGAATTTTGGGGCTAACTGATCCAAACAGTCAGACGGTTCAGTAGCCAATTATCTTGTGATTTGACAGGCAGTAGCCTAGCGGGCGCGTGATGACCTCGGCTGCTGGTTGTCGCTCTACTATTTAGCTTCTTTGGTGGCTCTCACAGGTTACTGTCTCTATGTGAAATGAAAGAAACAAATCACAACAGAACAGAGGATAGAAAAAGAACAAAGTGAAACACAACACTTGAAATGAGATAAAAACAATAGAAACACGATGTGTTACTGAGAATAAGGAGGCCTAAGCCTACTGCTAGATTTTAAGATAGGGCCAACAGGTGTGTGGCTATCTGGGCAGGAAACCTAGAAATATGGTGTGGCTTGAAGAAGCAAATGGGTCAAACACTTAAAATATATCTGGGGGAATATCTAATATTCTGTGGCTTATAAAAGTGGATGGGTTTTATCACATTTGCTTCACCTGGGTGAATTGAGGCCATTCAGGTGGAAACCAGTGGCTTGGTCAACCTCTCTGGCGCTCCCCAAACATTCGACCGCAGTGTCCCTGGCCCTCCGTTACTCTGGCGCTGTGCCCTCTCAAAGAGCTTGTGACTTTTAACACAACCGGGCAACACCAAGATGTCAACCGCCAGACAGCACTAAAAAATTGGGCTGTTCCCTAGAACCCTCTCTTAAAAGAAGAGTGGCCCCGATTTAGGCCCAGGATTAGGTACTGGTCCCAGAGATTGCGTCGTGTGTCGGCTGGACTGATTGACTATCGTTGGAGTGCCAAATTGCTGATGTCGCCACTGCATGTACGCAACGGACAGAGATAAGAGGAACCGAGTTTCACTCACAGCCAGTGTCGGTAACACTGGTCGGGCAGCCTTGCTCACTGGAAACCTGAGATGACTGTCCAATCACCAAGGGAGTTCTACAATCAAATACACAAAGGATGAACAAAGGAAACTTAAAGTTAAAACTTAAATTGAGGTTTGTTTAACATCAATTGAGTAAATATATATGCAGAGGTGGGTAGAGTACCCAAAAACTTTACTCAAGTAAAAGTAAAAGTAATTCTAGAAATATTTACTCAAGTAAAAGCCCTAATTAAAGCTGCAAGCAGCGATGAACGGGCCCTCACACCCGGGCTCCCCACCAGCGAGTGGCATTAGTAAAAAGGTTAATGGTGAGAAATATGCATTTAAAGTCATAAATTTGATTGGAATATATCAAAGTATATTCCGTATATGTTCCAATCTTCCTGTTGCCAGCAGGTGGCGCTATCATTATTATGGAATATTGGCCTTCAGATGTGTTCAGACCAGGACTCTTTATCGAACATGTGAAGTTTGTGGAAGATTGAACAATTTATGCCTGAGTTATAACAATTTCTCTTGCTGAGGCAAGACATCAAACTTGTCATGGCGCCATGGACACGCCCTTTAACAAAAACTCAAGATCTTCACAAGTTTACATTGCACAGGCCTTTAGATTAGACTGACCACCAAATATATATTAATCTCAAAAAAATTCTAGGAGTAGTTTGTCGCAGCGTAAAAGATGCCACTTCCTGTTGCCAGCAGGTGGCGCTATGACTATAACTGAATATGGGCATGTAGATCTGTTAAGGGCAGAAGTCTTATCTAACATGTGAAGTTTGGGGCAGATTGGACATTGTATGTCTGAGTTACAGCAAGTTCCTTTTTCATGGCGAAACATCGAAATTTGTCAGGCCGCCACGGACACGCCCTTTAACGAAACCTCAAGATCTTCACAATTTAACATCGCAAAGGCCTTTAGATTACACTGACCAAGTATGGTGTTGATCTGAATAAATCTCTAGGAGGAGTTCATTAAAGTACAACCCCTGAAAATTGCAAAAACAACACCAATTTTGCAGAGAAAATTCTAAATAACCGACTTCCTGTTGGGATTCGGATTTCGTACCAAGAGACTTTTTTGTAGGTATTGGTGTGTTACATGTGTGTACCGATTTTTGTACATGTACGTGAAAAATAGCTCGAGGCGCACTCCATTGAATGTTCATATGCACTCCATTGAAAGTTTATAGGTGGCGCTATCGAGCCATTTTGCCACACCCAATGGAATTTTGGCCTTCAGATCTGTTCAGGCCAGGACCCTTATCACACATGTGAAGTTTGGGCAAGATCGGACATTTTATGCCTGAGTTATAACATCTTTTATTCCCATGACAAGACATCAAACTTTGTAACGGCGCCATGGACACGCCTTTTAACAAAAACTCAAGATCTTCACAACTAAACATCACACAGGTCTTTAGATTAGACTGACCACAAAAAAGACATTGATGTCATAAAATTTCTAGAAATAGTCTGTCACAGTGTAAAATATGTCACTTCCTGTTGCCAATAGGTGGCGCTATGACTATAACTGAAAATGGGCATGTAGATCTGTTCAGTTCAAGAGTCTCATCCAACATGTGAAGTTTGGGGCAGATTGGACATTGTATGTCTGAGTTACAGCAACTTCCTTTTTCATGGAGAAACATCGAAATTTGTCAGGCCGCCATGGACACGCCCTTTAACGAAACCTCAAGTCCTTCGCAATTTAACATCGCAAATGGCTTTAGATTACACTGACCAAGTTTGGTGTTGATCTGAATAAATCTCTAGGAGGAGTTCGTTAAAGTACAACCCCTGAAAATGGCAAAAACAACACCAATTTTGCAGGGAAAATTCAAAATAACCGACTTCCTGTTTGGATTCGGATTTCGTACCAAGATACTTTTTTGTAGATATTGGTGAGTTACGTGTGTACCAATTTTTGTACATGTACGTGAAACATAGCTCGAGGCACACTCTGTTGAAAAGGTGTAGGTGGCGCTATCGAGCCATTCTGCCACACCCAGTGGAATATTGGCCTGCAGATCTGTTCAGGTCAGGACTCTTATCACACATGTGAAGTTTGGGGAAGATTGGACATTTTATGCCTGAGTTATAACATATTTTATTCCCATGGCGAGACATTGAACTTCGCCATGGTGCCGTGGACACGCCTTTTAATGAAAACTCAAGATCTTCAAAACTGAACATCGCACAGGCCTTTAGATTAGACTGACCACAAAAAAGACATTGATGTCCAAAAATTTCTAGGAGTAGTTTGTCACAGCGTAAAATATGTCACTTCCTGTTGCCAATAGGTGGCGCTATGACTATAACTGAATATGTGCATGTCAATCTGTTCAGGTTCGGAGTCTCATCAAACATGTGAAGTTTGGGGCAGATTGGACATTGTATGTCTGAGTTATAGCAACTTCATTTTTCATGGCGAATCATCGAAATTGCCAGGCCGCCACGGACACACCCTTCAACGAAAACTCAAGATCTTCGCAATTTAACATCGCAAAGGCCTTTACATTAGGCATTCCAAATTTGGTGTTGATTTGAAGAAATCTCTAGGAGGAGTTCGTTAAAATACAACACATGGAAATGACCAAAATTACACAAAATTTGCTCATAATACTAAAAATAACCGACTTCCTGTTGGGTTTAGAATTTTGCTCCAAGAGTCTTTTTTCTAGGTTTTGGTGTGTTACATATGTGTGCAAATTTTCGTGCATGTACGTGAAACATAGCTCGAAGGCTGTTGATTTTCTTAGTATAGGTGGCGCTGTCGAGCCATTTTGCCACACCCTCTTCTGAATCCTATATCAGACTAAAATTTTCACCAGCTTTGACGCGTGTGCAAAGTTTCATGACTTTTTGAGCATGTTTAAGCCCTCAAAAATGCGATTCATTCGGGAGAAGAAGAATCGGAATAATAATAATAAGCAAAGCAGATACAAGAGGGTCCTCGCACCTCGGTGCTCGGGCCCTAATAATAAACAAAGCAGATACAAGAGGGTCCTCGCACCTCGGTGCTCGGGCCCTAATAATAAACGGAGCAATTCCAATAGGGTCCTCACACCATCGGTGCTCGGGCCCTAATAAACGGAGCAATTCCAATAGGGTCCTCGCACTGCAGTGCTCGGGCCCTAATAAACGGAGCAATTCCAATAGGGTCCTCGCACTGCAGTGCTCGGGCCCTAATAATAATAATAATAAACGAAGCAGATACAATAGGGTCCTCACACCTTCGGTGCCGGGCCCTAATAATAATAATAAACGGAGCAATTCCAAGAGGGTCCTCGCACCATCGGTTCTCGGTCCCTAATAAACGGAGCAATTCCAATAGGGTCCTCGCACTGCAGTGCTCGGTCCCTAATAAACGGAGCAATTCCAATAGGGTCCTCGCACTTCAGTGCTCGGGCCCTAATAAATGGAGCAATTCCAATAGGGTCCTCGCACTCCAGTGCTCGGGCCCTAATAACTAGAAATAACTAGAATATATACAGAATATTGTATATATAGAATATATACAATAACTAGAAATTTGATGCAGCCTTGATCTGACGCAAGAAGCAGGTAATTTGTAATTTTAACAAGTGCAGTTTCTGTGCTTTGGTGGGGCCTGAAACCTGACTGAAATTCTTCATACAGATCATTTTTGTGCAGGAAGGTGCTCAATTGAGCAGACACAATTTTTTCTAAAATTTTAGACATAAATGGAAGATTTGAAATAGGCCTATAATTTGCTAGTTCACTAGGATCTAGTTTTTGTTTCTTAATAAAAGGCTTAATAACTGCCAGCTTGAATGGTTTTGGGACGTGACCTAAAGATAACGACGAGTTAATGATATTGAGAAGTGGTTCTTCAGCTACAGGTAACAACCTCTTTCAGTAATTTAGTGGGTACAGGATATAATATACATGTTGTTGGTTTAGATACAGTGATGAGTTTATTTAGCTCTTCCTGTCCTATATTTGTAAAGCACTGCAGGTTATCTTTGGGTGCGATGGATGAAACTGAAGTGTTAGACACTGTAGAATCTACATTCGCTATTGTATTTCTAATGTTATCTATTTTATCAGTGAAGAAATTCATAAAGTCATTACTATTAACCTTGATGGAATATTTGAATCACGTAGCGTCTGGTAATTTGTTAATTTAGCCACTGTGCTAAATAAAAACCTTGAATTGTTTTGTTTATTTTCAATGAGTTTGTGGGTATGCTCTGCCCTAGCAGTTTTTAGCGCCTGTCTATAGCTGGACATACTGTTTTTCAATGCAATTATAAAAACTTCCAAGTTAGTTTTTCTTAATTTGCGTTCAAGACTATGAGTTACTTTCTTGAGAGAGTGAGTATTACTGTTATACCAGGGCACAGTATGTTTTTCTCTAACCTTTTTCAATTGGATGGGGGCAACAGATTCTAATGTAATTGAAAAAATAGTGTTGTCCATGTTGTCAGTCATTTCGTCTAATTCATGTGTATTTTTGGGTACAAATAGCAGTTGAGATAGATCAGGCAGGTTATTTGCGAATCTGTCTTTGGTGGCTGGAACAATAGTTCTGCCCAGACGGTAATGCTGAGACATATAGTTAATATCAGTGATATGCAGCATGCATGATACAAGGAAATTGTCTGTAATATCATCACATTGAGGTACGATATCTATATCAGTAAGATCGATTCCAAGTGATATAATTAAATCTAGTGTATGATTAAAACAATGAGTGGGCCCGGTGACATTTTGCTTGACTCCAAAGGAGTTTATTAGGTCAGTAAACGCAAGTCCTAATGCATCATTTGTATTATCAACGTGAATATTAAAATCCCCCATGATTAGCGCCTTATCAACTGTAACCAGAAGGTCTGAGAGGAAATCTGCAAATTCTTTTAGGAATTCTGTATATGACCCTGGTGGTCTATACACAGTAGCCAGAGCAAGAGATACATTAGATTTCTTTTGCATGTCAGGCCATGTAACATTAAGCAGAAGTATTTCGAATGAGTTAAACCTATATCCTGTTTTCTGGGTAACATTGATAATATCACTATATATTGTTGCAACACCTTTGCCACGACCAGTCTGACTCATGCTTATAACAGTAGTTTGGTGGAGTAGACTCATTTAGACCAAAATAATAATTTGCTTTTAGCCAGGTTTCAGTCAAGCAGAGTACATCAAAACTTTTATCTGTGATCATTTCATTTAAAATTAACTGCTTTGGGTGTGAGTGATCTAATATTTATGAGCCCAAACTTTACAGATTGTTTTTGTTCATTTACTTTACATGTTTCTGGTTTAATCACGATAAGATTTTGTTCTAGATCCTACATTAAATTTATATTTTGACCTCACTATTCGGGGAACAGACACAGTCTTAATAGATTGTACAGTGCAAGTACTTCTATCATTTAAGCAGGTGGAACAAAAGTCATCATAATAGTTATTTGAGAATTGTCTTACTAGTCACATGGAGCGAAGTGTCCTGGAGATGTTGTCAGAGAGCAGCTCCGCTCCGACTCTGCTGGGGATGCAGGCCATCAGCGCGAAACAGCCTAGGATGCTCCCAGAAAAGATTCCAGTTATTAACAAATAGCAGTTTCTGTTCTTTACACCATGACAACAACCATTCATTTAAAGCAACAAGTCTACTGAACTTTCCGTGTCCTCGTCGATACGTGGGCAGTGGTCCGGACGATGGAGTCTCCAATGATCACAGCGTCGCATCTTGTCTCACGGAGGGGAACGAAGCGGTTCGGTGTGGAGATCTCGAAGACCGGAGGGGGAGAAGTCATCGCCCGGGGCCTGGCTCGCGTCCTCCACTGTGGATGCACCCAGGGTCCATGGTGTCCCGGCGCCGGAGTGAAGGACATCTGGGATCACGTCCTGGGTGCACCGGGCCTGTGCAGAGAAACACAAGGAGTAGACGTGGTGGGACTGTTAACAGCACGCTGTATACTTAACCCGGACTTGTGAGCATCAGCCCAAGATGATTTCAGCACGGCTCTCCGCTCTCTCAGCTGGGCCTGCCTCACCTCCAGGTCGCAAATCTGCTTTCCCACGGCCTCGAGCTCGAGCTTCATTCGGTGCCCAACGTGTCCTCGCCTGCAATCAAAGGTAGACATTCATCTGCCATTAAAGCAACTAACAGTGAGTACAGCAGTGGTAATGTGTGTGAATAGAGTATTAGCAATGTAAGCGCAGTTAGCTGCAACCACGCCACTGATGCTAACAGGCTATAAGCTAATAGCGGACCCAGGAGATCAAAATAAAACTAGTGATAACGAGGCGCTCTGATTGTTTTTGTTGTAGAATACAATAGAGGATATATTCACACGTTATATAAACGGAAACGATGGTGTTTAAAATTTATTTTTAAGATAAAAATAGTCGATAAAAAGAATATAGTGACAGAGCTCAAACGCAGTACGGGCACCACCTCTGGGTCACCTCTGTTTTCTAAATACATCCCAAATCCTCAGAACCTTCGAAGGATGAATCCTTCATTCCCTAAAGAAAGAGAACATGCTCCAGAATAGAACACGATCTGAACAGACAACAAAGCAGTGAATCAGAATCTGGTGCAAACAGTTTCCCCCATGGTAATTTATGTATGCCACCATTGCCGTGCAATACATTCAGATCAGGACATGGAAGTCCTGTATGTCTGCATAATAACACTTGAGAACCAGGAGGACTGCTAACAGCTCTAGGCAATTTATGTACCAGTGTGAGCACCTGTCCAGGTGCCAAATACTGCACAGTGCTCCCCAGCCTGAGCTTGATGCTACTGGTGTAAAGACTTTGCACTTGTACTTATCTAGCTTCTCTGTTCCTTCAGGGACAACTTTCAAAAGGTATTTCATCTGATTCTGAACATCCATAAGATACTTGGAGCCCGAAATGGGGTGCAGCTCCTATAGCAGACAAACTTAACAGATAAGGCCACTTTAGACCGAGATGGTCATGTCAATTCTTCCCCATACTCCTCATGCTCATTTTCCCTTTCTTGCCTGTGCTGTTCCTGGGGTGCCATTGAGGTTGAATATTTATAAGGGGAATGGATTGGGTTCTGCTTCCACACAAAAAAATTACCCTGAAGATTCTGAGCTTTGTTGGGTGCTGCCACTAAAAGGAGTGTGGTACTCACTGCTGCAATTACAGATGAAACCAGATAAAACTTCAGTATTGGGTGGAGCTGGTGTGGGGTTGTATACAGGCTTAAGAAATCGACCCTCCTGACATTCCATAAAAGTGACAAAACTGAAAATGGAACTTACAGAGAGTACTTTGAAAGCTGCTGTAAACAATTTTTGTGCCATTAGTGTAATGTATTCTGGAGAGTTTCTTGGCTTTAATCATTACTGGGGCACTGGCACATTTTACAAAAGTTTCCCTGATTTCTTTTTTACTCTATACTGACATGCATATATGAATATGCAATCTCTTTATTCTAAATTTGATCACAGGCTGCATGCACAATAAAGATCTGCTGAATTACTGATGAAACAATAGAAGACTTTTCCTAGTTTCCTAAAATGCACTTAGGTAAAATCACCCTATCCAGTGCTCTTTTTGGGTTCTGTTTTACAAATTATCCCATTACTATTCTGATGTGAGAAACCACAGAAAATGATTTTGAGTGTGAATTGAACCACAAACAATACTAGATGCTTTTGCAAAGGCATTTGACTGATTAGATCAAAAGAATGATTAATTAGGGAATCTGGAATCAATTGATTATTAACAGCTGATAGAAAACACACAACATGACTGCTAAAATGCTGTCAGAATGTTGCTTCTCAGGTTGTTAGGTAATCTCAATCAACAGACAAGGATTTAACCGTCATATTATACTAGGGCAAATTGGTATTTCACCGGGGCTCATGCCCCAGTAAAATAGGGGCTGATGACATCTTATTTGCAAGTGTGTTGCAAAAACAAATACGTTTCATATTCCTTTCATCTTCCATTGTTCGCAGAGAACTGGTAAAGTTTTCACCAGCTACCTGTTTGCAGAATCAAGTGTTGTCATTTTGTCTATTTTATACAAAGGAAACTATAGAAAGGGCTTTTCATTTATCTGTTATCTGACTTAAATCTCACCTTTCTTTCTACCAGGTGGCCAGATGTTCAAAACACCTCAGGCGTCTGTTCCACCCCCTCCAACTGCTAATGCCCAGTCAGCCCCTGGACTGGCAAGCAGAACCTGTTTTCTGCGTCGCTCTGCCAACAGCAAATCCAATACACAGCACAGTGGAAACTACCAACAGAACTTTGCCCAACTACCAGAACTGCAACATTGTGAGGTCACACATGCCTCATACCAACTATGGTACCTACGTTAAAGTTACACCCAAAATCCTTATCTTCCCCATCTTTGTGCAGGTAAATCTCCCATATATATATAAAATAAATAATAATAATAATAATTCCAAGCATTAAATAAAACTATATGAAAAAGTTTGTCAAGACAAACTTTAAGTTGGCTTGAGAAAGCATGACCAGAAAGTTTGAAATGTTTGAAAAGTTTACAAAGTTTGAAAAGTTTGAAAAGTTTGAAAAGTTTGAAAAGTTTGAAAAGTTTGAAAATGTGAAAAGTTTAAAAAGATTTAAAAGTTTAAGAAGTTTAAAAAAGACAGTGATTAACATATTGCTAGCATAACAAGCAAGTGACTACCATGTCATTAGCATGATTAGCAAAGTTGCTCGCATGTTTGCTAGCATGATTAGCAAGTGACTAGCATGTACTTAGCATGATTAGCAAGGTATCTAGCATGTCGCTAGCATAATTAGCAAGTGACTAGCCATGTCGCTAGCATGATTAGGAAGTTACTAGCATGTCTCTAGCATGTTTCTAGCATTAGTATGCGACTAACAAGTTGCTAGCATGATTAGCATGTGCCTAGCATGTTTCTAGCATGATTAACATGTTGTTAGCATTTCACTAACATAATTGGCAAGTGACTAGCATGTCGCTAGCATGATTAGCATGTTAGTAGCATGTCACTAGCATGTTGTTAGCATGATTAGCATGTTTCTAGCATGACTAGCATGCAATTAGCATTTTTTGCTAGCATGATTTTAGCATGATTACCATGTTGCTAGCATGCATCTAGCATGATTTGAATGTTGCTAGCATGATTCTAGCATGAATAGCATGTTGCTAGTTTGTTTCTAGCATGACTATCATGCGACTAGCATTATTAGCATGTTGCTACAATGTTTATAGCATGATTAGCATTCGACTAGCATGTTGCTAGCATGATCTTAGCATGATTAGCATGTTGTTAGCAGCATTTTTCTTGCATGATTAGCATGTTGCTACCATAATTAACATGTTGCTAGCATTTTTTTAGAATTATTAGCATGTTACTAGCATGTTGCTAGCATGATTAGCATATTGCTAGCATGTCGCTAGCATGTTTCTAGCATGATTAGCATACAACTAGCATGTTGCTAGCATGATTAGCATATTGCTAGCATGTCGCTAGCATGTTTCTAGCATGATTAGCATTTTGCTAACATGATTATTATGTTGCTAAGATGATGCTAGCATGCTTTTACCACGTGGCTAGCATAGTTTACCATGATTTACCATAGTTTACCATGATTTACCACGATTTACCATAGTTTACCATGATTTACTATAGTATACCACGATTTATCATGTTCAAGTATGATTTACTGATTCTAGCATGATTTATCATAGTTTACCATGATTTACCATAGTTTACCATGATTTACCACGATTTACCATAGTTTACCATGATTTACTATAGTATACCATGATTTACCATGTTCAAGTATGATTTACTGATTCTAGCATGATTTAGCATAGTTTACCATGATTTACCACGATTTACCATAGTTTACCATGATTTACTATAGTATACCACGATTTACCATGTTCAAGTATGATTTATTGATTCTAGCATGATTTACCATAGTTTACCATGATTTACCATAGTTGACCATTGTCTACCACGATTTACCATAGTTTACCATGATTTACTATAGTATACCACGATTTACCATGTTCAAGTATGAGTTACTGATTCTAGCATGATTTATCATAGTTTACCATGATTTACCATAGTTTACCATGATTTACCATGATTTACTATAGTATACCATGATTTACCATGTTCAAGTATGAGTTACTGATTCTAGCATGATTTAGCATAGTTTACCATGATTTACCAAGATTTACCGTAGTTTACCATGATTTACTATAGTATACCACGATTTGCAATGCTCAAGTATAATTTACTGATTCTAGCATGATTTACCATAGTTTACCATGATTTACCATGGTTTACCATAGTTTACCATGATTTACTATAGTATACCATGATTTACCATGTTCAAGTATGATTTACTATGATTCTAGCATGATTTACAATAGTTTACCATGATTTACCATAGTTTACCATGATTTACTATAGTATGCCACGATTTACCATGTTCAAGTATGATTTACTGATTCTAGCATGATTTAGCATAGTTTACCATGATTTACCACGATTTACCATAGTTTACCATGATTGACTATAGTATATCACGATTTACCATGTTCAAGTATGATTTATTGATTCTAGCATGATTTACAATAGTTTACCATGATTTACCATAGTTTACCATTATTTACCACGATTTACCATGGTTTACCATGATTTGCTATAGTATATCATGATTTACCATGTTCAAGTATGATTTATTGATTCTAGCATGATTTACCATAGTTTACCATAATTTACCATGATTTACCATAGTTTACCATGATTTACCACGATTTACTATAGTTTACCATGATTTACTATAGTATAGACCCCTTTTGCGCGGACGTCACAGGTACGTCACGGCGCTAGCTGGAGGCAAAACAAACGGAAAACTGGAGGCGGCTAATACAAACCAACACAGGGTCGGCTACTCAAGGAGCTTAAATGTCGTCTTGTTGTGTTGTTGGTTGCCAGAATTGACGGAGAACATTTTATATACATTGTTGTGATTAATTGTGACTGGAATTTAGAACATGGTAAGAAAGAATAAATACAGAAGGTTTATAATTATTTTCCAGTCTTCTGAATTTTTATTTCTAGAAAATATTTACATCTTAATAATAAGTTTACTGTAATGTCACTATTTATTTAATATAAGGATTTATACACCCTCAGTTTCTCTTTACTATACACGCTCGGTTTCTCTATCAAGTAAGTGTAGATGTCAGGCCACTCAATCGGAGGTAATCCTGTCAGATCGTCCATCCAATGAGTGATTGTGTACAGGTCGACCAATCTGGTTCCGTCCGTTAAAGTTAACTTTTTCAAATAATTATCGCGGCCCCGGACAGTGAGTGACCTTAAATATTCAGATAAAGCAGATATATTCAGATTTTCTCCAGCCATTGTTAAAAAAACAAGCTAAGAAAACGTCTCCGGTTACTATCGTAACCTCGGTTCCCTGAGAGGCGGGAACGAGACATTACGTCAGCTAAGACGTATATGGGAACTCTTCCCTTCTCCACTTTCACTGAAATCTTATTGGCTAACGCCAGCTGGGGACAGCTGGCCAATTGACGCGAAGCATGCAAATACTGGCGGGTAAGCGTGCAGTATAAAATGCATGGGCGCGAAAATTACGTCAGAATCACGACTGAACGCTAGCACAGCTGATCAAACAGCGACCACGGCGGCTAACGTAATGTCTCGTTCCCGCCTCTCAGGGAACCGAGGTTACGATAGTAACCGGAGACGTTCCCTCTCGAGGCGGTAACTCAACATTACGTCAGCTAAGACGTATATGGGAACTGTATAAAATCCCGCCGTGAGAGCAGTGAAGATAAGCCCTGAAAGGAGTCAATCACCCCCACACATAAGCAGTACAGTTCTAGCCAATGGCCGTGTCGCTAAGAGTGCTTGCATCTGATAGGCGGAACTAGGCCAATGAGACATCTGCTCCGACCCTAACAAAATATGCATAACTTCAAGCAATATATCGAAATCTGCACTAACCAGGGCAGACACAAAGCAATAAGCACTCAAGCATGAGAGTTAAACAGAGTCGACGGCGTTTGCGGTGACTGCTGCATAAACCATTTAAACCATAACACAGAGTTAGCAGCCATGGTAACTACTGTATAGCTGGTTATAACAGCTTTAATGAATAAAACTTAACTCACCGAAAAACATGTGACGCTACAGAGGGTACATCCAGCTTGTAAAACCTGGCGATTGTGTTCTGGGAAGACCAGCCAGCAGCAAAACATAAATACTGGACAGACATACCTCTAGACCAGGCCCATCAGGAAGCATTTATAATGTCCTCGCAGAATGAGCTCTGATGTTGAGGGGGTACTCCTTCCCCTGGCATTTGATAGCGTCCACGATCCAGTGAGAAAGTCTCTGTTTAGAAACAGCACGTCCCTTATTACATCCACCAAGCACACGAACAGCTGGTCCGACTGACGAAAGGCGGCCGAGCAATTCATATACATCCGTAAAACCCTAACAGGGTCCTGGCGCTCTGAGCATCAGCGTCGCGCGAGGCTGACGGCTCAATAGATAAGGCGGGCAGGGAAACAAAACGGTGTATTGAGTGACTTCGAAACGAAACCCGGTCTCGGCCGGAGAGTGACATTACAGTCGCCAGGCCCGAAACCAATGCAATATCGTTCACCAAACACTCACGAAATTCTCCAAGGCACTTCGCTGAGGCGAGAGCAAGAGGCAAGGCAGTCTTCAGGGAAGCTCCTTAACCGCAATCGAAGCTAATGGCTCGAACGGTAATAGCAGATAGAGCCCTCAAAACTAGAGCGAAATCCCACGGCGGCACGGAAGGCGGCCATGAAGTACACAATCTACTTGCTCCCCTGAGAAAACTGAATACCAGAGCGTGCTTACCGATCGTTTACCCGTAACCGGGGAACGAAAGCGGTAATAGCGGTCACATACACCTTCAGCGTGGATGGTTTCAAACTCCCGCTATCCAACTGTGCTGTAGAAAGCGCAAAACATCCGACACGGAACAGGTCCCCGGGTCAATATAAATGTTCTCGCACCATTTTGTGAAAACTCACCACTTCTGCGCGTAGCAGCGAATGTTAGATGATGCTCGCGTCTCAGTAAGTGTGTTTAGCACTCGTCAGTGCAGAGTGTCCCGCTCATTAGGGTCCCCGCAGCGGCCACACATGAAGGTTCCACAGCTCAGGGCTGGGGTGTTATATTGTGCCATTCGCCTGAGGCAGCAGGTCCTGCTTGAGGGGGATTCGCCATGGGGGAGCCATCAGTAACTCTCTCAGGTCCGCGAACCAGGGCTGATTCGGCCAGTTCGGGGCCACGAGTATAACTGATGCTTTCTCCTCCCTGATTTTGCACAACACAGGCAGAATCTTCACAGGAGGGAATGTGTAAGCCTGGCTTCCGGCCAGCGCGATGTCAGAGCATCTCCCAGCAGGGGGGGGTGAGATAGCAAACGTGTTCTCGCTCGTGGCAAACAATCCACTTCCTCCCTCCCAAATCATTAGATCTGATCTTGGGTGAAGCCAACATCTCCTTGAGGAATCCCGTTCCTCAAAAGCATGCTCACTCCACGGTTCAAAGTACCGGGGATGTGCGACGCTCCTATGGAGATTAAGTGTCGGTCCGCCCACAACAGGAAACTCGCTGCCTGTTTGAATAGAGCTCTGGAGCGCACGCCGCCCTGGCGATTTATGTACGAGACCACAGACGTGTTGTCGGTTTGAATCAGTACATGTTTCCGCTCCAATTTCGACCGAAAGGCTTGCAGGGATATTAGGACACCGCTTCCATTATTCCAAACGGTTTTGTGTCACCTTCTCTGTGACTCCGACCACAGGCCCAGACGCACTGCTCCCCAGCCTAGATCGCGTTCGCAGAGAAAAGAACTCCTGGGCTGAACATTTCCGGGCTGTTCCACGGTCTCAGAGTGCTGACGCAACTGTGAATGACCGTAAGTGCTTGTGGACCGAAGACCACGCCCTTGGCGGAACTCGAGTTACAGCCAAAACTGTAGCGGCCGCAATGTAGCAGACCCAGATGGCACACTGAAGAAGCCGCCGCCATCAGTCCCAGAAGCCTCTGAAATTCCCTCAGTGCAAACGACCTGCCCAGTCAGAAACAGCGCAGAGTCGATGAAATGCTCTAGAGAGAGATGGGCTTGTATCGCCATCGAGTCCAAACATATTCCCAGATATGTTACAGTCCGACTCGTAAAAAACACGCTCTTCTGCATATTCACACGCAGTCCCAGCGTATCCAAACGGCGAAGCATTGTTTCCACGTGACTGATAGCACATCTCTTGAGTGGGCTAAAATCAGCCAATCGTCCAGATAATTCAACATGCGCATTCCGCTCGATCTGAGGGGAAATTTCGCTCTATCGCTCTCTCTCGAGCAGACTGAGAACTTCCTGTCGCAGAACAGGACGGTTTTGGGGCAAAGTCAGTGACGGGACCACGCCATTGAAGCGGGGAGGTCTGCGTTTGAATTGGAGAGAATATCCGTCGTGAATTATTCCCAGTATCCACGGTGAAACGCCCGGGATAGCCCTCTTACCGTCCATGAGATGACACAGCGGACGCGTTACGTCTACAGCCACTGATGGCTTCCTTTAATCAGGGCCCCGCCCCCGCGAGGCTGGAAGCACTGGCGGGAGGGCGGGCGCGTCGCGAAATGGTGTGACACTCTTGCCCTATCATGAGGCCATTATAATCATGGACTGTGGCTCTGCGCTGTTTGAGACAGGGCGAGTGACACAACGTTGGGTGCAAGAATTTGTATATATGCTTCTTTAGTACAATTTTTACTCACAAAAACATCATTTAAACACATAGAGCAATCGTCACCCATAGTGATGTGGGGGACATGATGCATGTGTCTTTATGGTGTTGGCACTCTCGCTCCTTCGCGAGGCCATTATAATAATAGGTTGTGGCTCTGCACTGTTCTGAGACAGGGCGAGTGACACAGAGATGAGTGTAAGAGGAAGTAAAGCTCTTTTGTTGATTGTAACATGCTTTTATTGTGGAACTCACACAAACAGCATTCAAACAGACATCGCAATCGTCGCCCGAAGAAACATGGGGGACATGATGCATCTGAACATTGAGGGTGACACCGTGTTCATGTGGTGTTGGCACTCTCGCGAGGCCAGTATAATCATGGGTTGTGGCTCTGCACCGTTCTGAGACAGGGCGAGTGACACAGTGATGAGTGTAAGAGGCAGTAAAGTTCTTTCGCTGATTGTATACCTGTTTTTATTGTGGAACTCACACAAACAGCATTCAAACAGACATAGCAATCGTCGCCCGAAGAAACATGGGGGACATGATGCATTTGAACATTGAGGGTGACACCGTGTTTATGTGGTGTTGGCATTCTCGCGAGGCCAGTATAATCATGGATTGTGGCTCTGCACTGTTCTGAGACAGGGCGAGTGACAGAGAGATGAGCGTAAGAGGAAGTAAAGCTCTTTAGTTGATTGTAACATGCTTTTATTGTGGAACTCACACAAACAGCATTCAAACAGACATAGCAATCGTCGCCCGAAGAAACATGGGGGACATGATGCATATGAACATGGCGCTTGGGGGCGGGGCCTCCTGCTCACTCACTCTTTCACCGTCAGGGAGACGGCTCGTATGGCGCGCTGGCTCTCTCGCGGCGCGAGATCCTCAACTGACCCTGACGTTACCTTCCAGGCTCTTACCACTGCTGGTTTCGGCAGAAACGAGCGTGCGGTTCAGAGCGGGGTGCCACTGCGGGTTATTTTAGCTGGTTTCAGAGCCTGGCCCGGTGCATTAGAATCTCGCAGAAGAAGACTGGGGTGAGCGACGGGGTATCACATGGCTCACACTTTGGCGCGCTTTCTGCGTCTCTGAGAATAGCTCCATGACGTCACCAAAGAGGCCGGAGGGAGCAACTGGAACGTTTAGGAGCGGCCTACGGTCCGCGTCTTTCAGGACAGCTAGGGTAAGCCATAGGTGCCTGTAAAGATGACCATGAGCTCCGTGAAACAGCGGAGCAGAGCGCTTAATAGCAATCAGCGCGAGATCAGTTGCCGCGTGCAGATCCTGATGACGTTAGGGCTACTGTGCCGCCGTTTGCCTGAAACACCTTGAGTATTGCCCTGGCATGAAGAGCAGAAACTGCACTCGCTCTTTCTAGACTGTGGTCCGGACCAAAAGCAGAGGGAGACGAGCACAGGTGTGTGGTAACAGTCTCCTAGACGGGGGGGGGAGGGTTTCCGTCCCGTCCACGTGCGTGATATGGCCTTCGTGGCAGAGTGGGTGCGCGCCGATAGGGGTGCAGCCCACGATTTCACCACGAGCTCTTGCATGCCTAAATGCCATCTGGTAGCAGCTCGACTGGAGGAGCCACGAGTCTAGTTACCTATCACAGGCTCGTCATGTGCGTTGCAAGCGAGACTCAGCTCCGTGACGACCTTTCCGAAGACCCTGACGAGCTTCTCCTGGAGGTCTCAGGGCCCTCTTGGTCGGGACGGTCCCACTGAGAGGCCCAAACCTTTTTCGACGTCGAAGCGACATGGAGTCGTTTTCCTCGTCAGCTCCGAAGAGGACGAAGTTCGCTAAGCTATAGTCCACCACGCCGACGTCAAACTCGTCTTCGGGCGGGGGAGGGCCCACCAGCGGCTCGCTGGCGGCAGTGGGCCTCATTCCCGCCGTCCTCCGAGCCACTCTGGCTCTGAGGGCGCGCACTGGCAGCTCGGTACAGTGGGCGCAAGTGTTGTCCGTGTGAGAATCCCAGGCAGGTCACACAGAACTGGTGAAGGTCCGAATCTAGCATTAGCAGCCATCGGATGCGGAGAGGAAAAACAGGGTGAGTAGTCCTCTATTGCAACTTCCACGATGACTTAGATAAGACTTCTAGCGTGAAGAAAGAGATTCAGACGTAATTTTCGCGCCCATGCATTTTATACTGCACGCTTACCCGCCAGTATTTGCATGCTTCGCGTCAATTGGCCAGCTGTCCCCAGCTGGCGTTAGCCAATAAGATTTCAGTGAAAGTGGAGAAGGGAAGAGTTCCCATATACGTCTTAGCTGACGTAATGTTGAGTTACCGCCTCGAGAGGGAACTCACTAGCTACCGTTTGTTCAAGTGTTGAGGGGAATCTTTCTGCCTCCAGCTAACACACAAATACGTCACCTTGTTTACCAACTGTAAAAGGGTCTATACCACGATTTGCCATGTTCAAGTATAATTTATTGATTCTAGCATGATTTACCATAGTTTACCATGATTTACCATAGTTTACCATGATAGATAGATAGATAGATAGATAGATAGATAGATAGATAGATAGATAGATAGATTAGATGAGATTGAATGAGTTTAAATTGATTAGCATCAAAGCTTGATTGAGTCTAATGGGATTTGGAGCTTGGGTCATCTGAACATCCTGTCAATGAAAGTCTATGGGCATTTTTATGATTTTTAATATAAATTTTTAAGAAAACCGTAACTCAAACCAGTCTGAAAAGATATAGCACACCAAGTCAGAACAGTATGAAGGTCTGACCCGAGTTTGGAGTATGTAGCTTGAACGGTCTAGGAGGAGTTAGTTTCCAAAAATTATGGTTTTTATGAATTATATTTATTATGGTTTTCTAGGTAGACAGCATGTCATGCAACCAGTCTGATGTAGCCTGTGTAACTTCAAAAACAATTTCAGAAATTGTAAGTTACAGTGTCCTGTTTTAGAAAATAATATGGTAAGAGATGGTATGTGTGTGGGTGAAGTACTCTGTAAAGAGACATTATTGCAAGATTCAGCGATTTGCATATTTTAGTAGTGATTGGGTTTCTTTTATAACCTTCTTCAAACATGGAGCCAATATTATACTGTAAATGTTATGAGTCAAAAGTAGTTTACCTTGTAATCTGATTAAGAGTCTTGTTTCTTTCTCTTCTGAAGCCTATAGATCTGTGTAGCCCAAACAGAACACTGATGATCTCTGAAGAAATGATTTTATATGAGAGCAAGCATTTTTCTATCAAGGTAGGAGACACTCTGCATATTGTGAATGTGCATTGAGGGCATTTTACGGTTGAAATCCTTATCCATGACCATTCTAAATGTAGTGCAATTTTATAAATTTATAAAAAAACTAAATAAATAAATATGTGGAAAAATTATACATTTTCAGCCCTCATTCTGGCCCTCTCTCTAAAATGACCTGTTTTAAGGGGTGGCTCCCTTAAAGGGAAACTCCTCCCCAAAAATTTTTGTCATTAATCACCGTGAAAGCTTTGTGTGGCGAGTGGGGCGGGGCCGAGAGGCGTGGGAACGAGGAGTGAGGCCAGGTGCAGCTCATCTTCAATCACTACACCTGGCCTCACTCCTCGTTCCCACGCCTCTCGGCCCCGTCCCACTCGCCACACTTTGTTTGTCTTAATTTAACTGTCACCCCGTCCCATATACGGTACACCGATATTTACTTCACTATATTACAATTAAATCTAATCTAATCTTGTCAAACTATATATCGTTGGAAAGGTCTAAGACTCCCAAATATATATTTTATCAATGTTTTTTGTTAAAAATTATGTAGGATAAGTAATAGATTAATTTATGACAAGAGTGCACCCTAAATTATAACAGGAGTTTTGACCTTTGTTTAAAAAAATACTTCTTTGTTGCCTTTTTCTCTATCACATTTTAGAAATTATCAGAAATTATATATCACCTGAAAACTTAAAATCTCAAAATTCATCCTTTAAACCCCATTTTTAAATCAGACATTGCATTACCATGTAAATGGTACATCAATATCACGTTACTAATTTTTTTCATTAATGAATTATAAAAATTTAAGTTTGAATCGTGCACTATAAAGTCTATGTTCAAAAACGTGAGTGACAGTTAAGGGGTTAAGATATTTTGGATGAAAACCAGGAGGCTTGTGACTGCCAAGTAAATTACACGGTCAAGTTCCGGAAAAGTATGAAAAGCATTGTCAGAATAGACCATCTGCCATCAGTGGTTCAACCGTAACATTATGGAGCATCGAGAATACTTTTTGTAACCGAAAAAAAAGAAAAAAAAAACTTTATTCAACAATTTGTCAATTTTTTACAAACGATGTTGATATTGTCAAGCACCAAAACAAACGCACCCATACCCCAATAGGACCTCACCCCTATTTTAATATCTCTGCCCCACACATACATACACATCCATAGCAATGATGATCACAGAAACACGCGAAGATGACACACAGGCATATTCAAATAAAAGCCAACACAGATAAGTTGTGTGAAACAAGGCAAAATCAACGTTAATCACCTATAAATAAGAAAAAAACGAAACCTTTGCGTCTGAATCCAAGCCTTGCAACTCCTAGAGTTCTCTCCACTGCTGGAAAGCTGCTCCGATATTTATGCAGGTCCTACCTCTTGCCTGGTCAGAGAAAGTGCTCAGTCAAACTGAGCACTTTCTTCTCTCTATCATTACTATACATGCCCTTCACTGCTGATTGGTTACAAGTGTGTTTTGGGACTCGGTTATATAGTGTGGTCAAAAGTGTTTTTCAAATATTGATTAGTGCACCTAATTGCAGGATATTTTAATGGTACAAAGACCACTTATATACCAAAATATCAAGGCAAATTTATTTCTCATGTCATGACCTCTTTAAAAATTTGCATCAGTGCATTGCAGCATTCAAAACAAAGCATATTCAGTACTTAAAGTATAGTGGAAACATAGACATAACAGTACAATATAAAATGGAAAATAAATAAGTTGACAAAAACTGCAATGCAGAAAATGAGGAAAAATACATGGATAAAAGATAAAAAGGGAAATAAATAATTAATTAAAATAAAAAAGTATTCATTTAAACTTGGTAGTTTAGTTGGTACAATTATAACATTATTGTGTACACTGTGTGTCTTCAATATCTGTTCCAATATCTTTGTCACAGTTTAAGAGACATTTAATCATGCTTTCAAATGTTTATTTACAAATCATGCCTAGCTTAAGGCATTCACTTCAGTGGAAACTCAAGATTACACAATTTATATTTCAAGTGTAATTTACTTCTTTGCAACAATCATGTTTCGGGCTGCAGTCCAGTCATATTTAGAAACGGACATTAAATCAAATAATGTGGAGCAAAGTTACTTGCTGTGGGATGATGAACAAAAATTATGAAATAAAATATTTTTCAATTTGTCCATAAATCTAGAAGCTGGATCAAACTGAACTGTTTTCTGTATAAAATACATATCGATTTCACCCTCCTCAATAGACAGAGCAAATAAAGCTTATTTCTCTCATGTAATTTATCACATATTGTTCATGTGAATCCTGTGATTAGAGAGCACTAACATTGGCTGTTGCTATGATAGACAGATTGCAGGGTATCAAAAGTTTCAATGAAGATCAAGTGAGAAAACAGGAGTGGTATACAAATAGGATCTGAGAAAAATGGAAGGAAATAAAAGAAAATAATGCATGTAGGACATAAAAGCTGCAAGCATAATAACTATTAATTAATAGGGTAATACAAAATCAGAAACCAAACAAGCAGGGGTCATAACCAATATCAGTTCAAAACAGAAACAGACAGGAACAGGAACTCGAAGATTAGGAACGCGAGGAAACTTGGGGATGGAAAGTAAGGACTCCATGCAGACAAACAGAAAAGGACTGGTTAATATAGGGAGGATAATGACTAACAAGTGAAGACATCTGAGTGCAATTAACATGAGTGCAATTACTGTGATGAAGAGACAAGGCTAGTTGGAATTGTAGTGCCTACGGTGAGGTGCCTATGGGGAAGTGAGACCACTAGTGGACACCTAGGGAAACAGAGACCAGACAGCGTGACATTACCCCCTCCTCCACGGAGCAGCTACCAGATGCTCCACCCGAAACCAAGAAGAGACCAAGGAATACAGAGACCAGGAGGGAGGTGGAGTGGCGGAGGACCAGGGGGAGGGACGGAGGGCTTTGTAAAATGGGGAAACAGAGACAAGTGCAATTAACAAAAACAAGGAACCCAGGAGGGAGGTGGACCGGCGGAGGACCAGGGGGAGGGTCTGAGGGCCAGTTAATATATGGAAACAAAGACAGGAAGTGCCAAAAAACAAACAAAGACAACAACAAAAACAACAAAACACAAGTCCAGGGGAGAACAGAAAGTTCAGTGGCCCATGGCCGAACCGACAGGGCAGGAATCCAGGGTGGAGCAAGGTGGAACTGGAGCCATGTGGTTGAGTCAGAAACCCACCAGGGCGGCGCAGAAGACCACCACATCCGTGCGGTCGAGACAGAAGCCCACTAGGGCGGCGCAGAAGACCGCCACATCCATGCGTTCGAGACAAAAGCCAATCAGGGTGGCGCAGAAGACCACCACAGTGGGATCGATGATACATGAGAGCATGTCTGGATAGGCAAGTCTGAAACAGAGAACATGAACAAGTTAAGGGTGGCCTCCATGGCCACGACAGGATCAATCGAGCGCTCCGAGAGTTTGGCTGAGACATGGAGAGGCTCTGGTAGTTCAGCAGAGACGTGGAGAGGCTTTGGTAGTTCAGCAGAGATGTGGAGAAGCTCTGGTATTTCTGCAGAGTTTAAACTGGATTCAGGAAGATCAATGGTGACTTGACTCTGCTCATGAAGATCATTTGTGACTTGACTCTGCTCATGAGGATCATTTGTGACTTGACTCTGCTCATGAGGATCATTGGTGACTTGACTCTGCTCATGAGGATCATTGGTGACCTGACTCTGCTCATGAAGATCATTGGTGACCTGACTCTGCTCATGAAGATCAATGGTGACTTGCATTTGCCCATGAAGATCACTGGTGACCTGACTCTGCTCATGAAGATCAATGGTGACTTGCGTTTGCCCATGAAGATCAATGGTGACTTGCCTTTGCCCATGAAGATAGTCGGTGACTTGACCTTGCCCATGAAGATCACTGGTGACTTGCCTTTGTCCATGAAGATCACTGGTGACTTGCCTTTGCACATGAAGATCAATGGTGACTTGAATCTGCCCATGAAGAACACCGGTGACTTGACTCTGTCCTTGAAGATCACCGGTGACTTGACTCTGTCCTTGAAGATTACCAGTGACTTGACTCTGTCCTTGAAGATCACCAGTGACTGGACTCTGTCCTTGAAGATCACCAGTGACTCGACTTGACTCCAGAGGTCTAACTGTGGTAGTGCTTAACTCATGAGTATCAACGGTGACTTGCCCTGACTCTGGAGGGTCAACGGTGACTTGCCCTGACTCTGGAGGGTCAACGGTGACTTGCCCTGACTCGACTCTGGAGGTGGCGCTGGGCTGGCGGCCATCTTGCGCCGTGGCGCTGGGCTGGCAACCACCTTGTGCTGTGGTGCTGGGCTGGCGGTCCTACTGTCTGTAGACCCTGGTCTAGAGTCAGCCATCCCACCGAGAGAGACAGGTGTGGCCGAGTCATCCCACCGAGATCGATGCTGTAAGTAACTGGTGAACCCCCAAAAGTCCAGTATCTCCAGCCCCTTCATCTCCCACCCAGGCAAAGGGTCATCCAAGCAGTCGTTGAAAATGTCCTTCAGGGCCTCATCATTATACCCCATCCCCACTGCCATTGTCCAGAAAATTTGCACCAAGCACCCCACCTCACTCCCCTTTTGACGGAGAGTGGTTAGGTTTAAAAGTCTCCCCATCCGCTCCTCTATGGTGGCTGGGGAACGTATACGAAATCCCACACCACTGGATCTTGGCATGATGGAGTCCCTCTGTCACATATGGGAACACAAGAGACGGAAGATCCAAGTGCAGTATGATTTTAATAGGGTAATTCAAAATCAGAAACCAAACAAGCAGGGGTCATAACCAATATCAGTCCAAAACAGAAACAAACAAACAAACAAACAAACAGGAACAGGAACTTGAAGACTAGGACCGCGAGGAAACTTGGTGACGGAAAGTAAGGACTCCATGCAGACAAACAGAAAAGGACTGGTTAATATAGGGAGGATAATGACTAACAAGTGAAGACATCTGAGTGCAATTAACAGGAGTGCAATTACTGTGATGAAGGGACAAGGCTAGTGGGAATTGTAGTGCCTACGGTGAGGAGCCTATGGGAAGTGATACCACCTAGTGAACACCCAGGGAAACAGAGACCAGACAGCGTGACACTAATTTGCCAGTAATCAGTAATTCCTTGATTTTGCAAACTTGCTTAAAAGAACACTAAGCATATGCAATTGACATATTTTTTATTTATAAATTAATAATTAATTATATATACAAATTCTAAATATGTATAGTAAGTCTACTTATGTCATTCCTGTTCAAGGACACTTTTGAATACAGACAAGGTTTTTTTTTTGTTTTGTTTTTTACAATTTGCAGATAACTGCTAAAAAAAAAAAATGTTTTGAAAAGTTATAAAAGTTTAAGTTTACTAAGGAAAAGTACAGTACAAATGAGGTTCCTGTGATATTTAAGCATTATACCAAAAATAGCCAGCAGGTGACACAGCAGGTGACACCTTTCACAAATGTATACATTTCTGTTTCAATATTATTTCTATCACCAACTAACCACCTAATATGGAAGCTTGAGACTCACACCTTTCCAATAATATATGTTTTGTAAATGTATAAGTTTTGATTCTAAAATATTGTAGTAATTCTTGTAATAGGATGACACCATCTACTAGGGGGAAGAGCTCGCTAAAATATATAAGTAAATATATAATTAATTTATGATGATTATTATTACTTATTAACAAGAGACACCAGCTGGGTTAAGATTCAAACTTATCCAAAGTCCAAAGAGTTTGAAAAGCTTCAATATAAGGGAAAATTTGCATCAAATAACGACATAAAAGTATCTGCATGTCTTCAGAAGATATGGCTTATATTGCATGATTAGTATGGGCAACATTCATAGTACTTTTACGGTATTTAGTTTTGGGACTAAACAGCTCAAATTTTATAGATTTATTCTGTTATGTTCCTTAAATAATAATAATAATAAATAAATAAATAAATAAGCCTCGTAATGCACTGGCCACTTGTGCAGGGTTATTTTTCTGCCCTTGGTTCAAGATGCTGGGATAGCCTCTAGAACTCGTGTAACCCTTCAGGGCTGGAAGGATGATAGTTCGACCCTCAGCAGGAGTCATCAGCTGTGGCCTTTAGGCAAGACAGTTATGTGTTACCATCATGATGTAAAACGTTTCTTCTTTTTTAACAGTATATTTATTTATTTTTTCAGTTTGCATTTAAAACGGATTACACAGTAAAAATCATACAGCAAACATTTTACACCCTATTCTCCCACCCATCGCAAAAGGGGAAAAAAGAAAAAAAAAATGTTTTTCAAGATACCTAAATCAAGTAACAATTATTTCCCAAGTCTGTAAAAAAGATCATGATATTACCCTACTCCCTCAGAGCTTGTTTTAGCAAACTATACCAAGATTTGCATGGGTTCCTTAAGAATTTAATAAAAGACAACTTCAAAAACATTTTATTTTTGACAATATACATAATCTTTTCCATTGACATATTTGATGCCATTTCTTTGATCCACTTTCCAATTCTTGGCGCAATCATATTTTTCCAATTAAGAGCAATTATTCGTTTAGCTTGCAAAATACACATCCGGCCTGAATCTGACCTCTTTGCTTTGTAAGAGAGGACTGATAGGATATATACCCACAATAAGAAGCTCAGGATCCAGTGGTAATTTATTTAATAGAATTTGGTCAATCATATCAATAATACGTTGTAGAAAAAAGGCTTCACTTTCTAGCATTCCCATATACATTACATTACATTTACATTTAGTACAAATGAGGACAATGGAAGCAATCAAAAACAACAAAGAACAATGATATACTGTATACAAGTCTCAGTTAGCTTAAACACAGTACATGTAGAAAGAAAACAGAATAGATAATATATCTATCTATCTATCTATCTATCTATCGATATATATATATATATATATATATATATATATATATATATATATATATATATATATATATATAATTGTATAATAAATGAAAGGAAAACAGAATACAAAAAGATTAGAAAGGTAGTTAGAACAGTTTAAGAGACATTTAATCATGCTTTCAAATGTTTATTTACAAATCATGCCTAGCTTAAGGCATTCACTTCAGTGGAAACTCAAGATTACACAATTTATATTTCAAGTGTAATTTACTTCTTTGCAACAATCATGTTTCGGGCTGCAGTCCAGTCATATTTAGAAACGGACATTAAATCAAATAATGTGGAGCAAAGTTACTTGCTGTGGGATGATGAACAAAAATTATGAAATAAAATATTTTTCAATTTGTCCATAAATCTAGAATTGGATCAAACTGAACTGTTTTCTGTATAAAATACATATCGATTTCACCCTCCTCAATAGACAGAGCAAATAAAGTGTAGCAGAAATGAGTCGAAGAGACAAATTAAAGAGTCTATCAGAGCTGTGTGCATTGAAACATGAGCTGAATTCCTCAGGAAGTCATAAATCAGTTCTAGTGCCACAAGAACCAAGCAGATTACCAACCAACTTGTTCACACAACAGCTTTCAACATGAACACCACTAGAGCATTTATTCACAATTTCAATTCGAAGAAGAGATTGTCAAATTTGTTGTTCATAATTGAAATGCAACGCTGGACATCACATGGAAACCCATGAGAGTACTGCACAAGTCCCATTGACTCCCCCATCCAGCAGAACCATACTGAAATTCCTAAGGGGGAAGGGCTTTAAACCTTTGTCTTCACAGAAAAGTCCCTTTGCCAGAGAATGGCAAAGAAACTGCTTTTTATACATTATATATGGACCAGAATGAACTCAAAAAGACTTCTAAATGAATCGTTCCATTGCTTAACTCCATATTCATTTATGTGTAACCCACACATTTGACTATCATGTATAATCACTTATTGTGTATGTCTTTTGATAACTATAGGATACATAGTCATGTCTAGTATTGACATAATCGAATTTTCTTGCTTGATATTGTCCTGACAATCATTTATTTGTAAAATATATCATAATCATGTTATAGGAATCATGTCCAAAATTAGACCCTGTGAGGCAAGAACCACATGCTTGGTAAGATAAACAATGATTTATGATACCCCAGACCCCAGGACCATATCTGATTGGTCAAGGCAACATTTGAGGGGTGGCCCACAAGGAAATTTAAATACCTTGGACATCAGTCATGCGGTCTTTTAGTCTGCTTTTAGTCCCTAGCTGCTGCTATTAGCCATGTCTGCTTTTAGTTCCAGCCTTGCTCGTGCTATCAGTCATGCTATTAGTCATGCCTGCTCTTAGCTTTTAGCTTGTAGCTTTGCTACCTAGCTTTAGCTTGTAGCATCTAGCCATGCGGTTAGTCATCTTTGTTCTCTGAGCGCGGTTCCAGCGTGCCTGCCTGCTACTACTATGCCACAATGAGAAGGAACACAACCTAGTCTCGTCAAACTTTATTTCTTTTCTTTTCCATTTGAGAGTTTCGTGTTCTGAGTTAAGTTTTATAACGTCGAGTCTCCGACGCCTGACCTCGGATGCCCATTCAACTTTGACCAGCGCACACGACTCTCCAGCTTCAGCCAACGCCCAAGCACGGGCTCCCCAAGACGTCACTTCAGCCAACTGAACTTCCAGCCAATCAGCGACACCGGGATACCCCTTTCAACGGGAGTCCCTCTCACAGCAAACGAAGGCAACGTATTCCCAGATATTTGTTGTGCTGGTGTATCTAATATAATTTTAACCCCATTGAGGAACTCAATGCGAGCGCTAATTACGTGATTGATGGTTGTTCATGTCTATGCAATTTAAAGTATTGCTGTTAACTTGGGATTCCATATTTCCATTCTCTTAAACTCATCTTTCCCTAACTTTCGACCTTCCTGCAACTTGTGTGGATGTGTGTGTGCGTGCGTTTATGTGTTAGATTAGTTTATATGTCTTAGATTTATCTAATAAAGCCTTATTCATATTGAAATGAGAAGTATCTTGTGTTTTGTGCTTACAAGTTAAGGTCTTAAACTGCCGATCTTGTTACTGTGCTAATTGATAGTGTTTCACTATAGTTTGGATATTAGTATCCAGCGCAGATTTGATGTTAAACGGCTAGTTCACTGAATCGCAGGGCGTCTCCGTTGACCTGTTTCCCTTACATTATAATGGTGGAGAAAATGCGGGCAGTTTAATCTAAATTGTGAGCATAAACCAAGTTTATTTAATCTTTGATTTTGCTAAAGGAATGAAAGATGAGAAGCTTGCGAGACCGGAGTATGTAGGTGTGTGTGTGTTTGTGTGACGCGTGACGAAAGCAGCGCCCCCCCCCCGCTTGAATGAAAGGAGCTAGAAGAAACTTTAACTCAAGTCCGTCTCTTCAATGTTAACAGCAGTAAGTGAACTTAAAAGTAAACATCTGAGATCGTACAATAAGGTAGAAATTGAGCGTGTTCCTCATTTGTGTAATGCCTTGTTTTATAGCTGATTTGATTTCACTGCGTGTTTCCAGTGTCTCAAACGCTATCTCAGTCACTGTTTGCTGAACGGAGCTAAACTGTTAGTGTTTCAAAAGGGATATAAATCGGTGAATAAAGAATAGTTTTGAGCGGGTTCCTCAATCTATTTATCAAAGTCCCCGTATTCATATTTCATATAGTTTGATTGCCAGTGCGTGTTCCACTGCCGAATCAAATTTGATATTCGACTCCCCTAAGTTAACGTTAAACATTAGAGAACAATGTTTGCCCATTTGTATCCGTTCACAAAGTGAATGCAATCTCGCGTAACACGGCGTGTGTCCGAGAGTAATTTGAATGGGAGTGTTTTAAAAGCTTGATCAAGTAAATTTTAACTGTGTACCAACAGCGAAGGAAAACTTTTATGTTTGTGTCCAGAAAAACTGGCACAGAGAATCAAATTGTTGAGATTGATATAATAACTACAGCAGGAAGCTGCTATTTGAATTAAGATACATTTAACTCTATACAAACTGAGAGTTTAAGTGCCACATCGCAAAACCAACTGAAAGGCGGTGTTGTTATTTGTACAGTGTTGAAATGAGCCGACATTTCATGTAACATGCTTAACTGTATTTGCAACAATGCAACGATTCATGTGCTAATCCACTAGAATGTGTTTTGGTTGCCATAGTGACGACCGTGACCCGGAAGCCTAACGTACTTCCGGAGCAACTCTGAACTGTGCACGCGCAGCACACAAACTCCGCGGTGTCGCTAAGCTAACGAAACCATTGCATTTACATTGAAGTCTATACTAAAGCCACTAGCCTCAAAGGTTAGCCGTTAGCATTACCATCCAGTGGTAGAATAATGTGCGTTTGGGCAACGCTGACGTGATTTAACCATTTTAAACATCTTAACTAACACTTGTTAGTCTCTTTCTCTTTAGTGCTCTCTTTCCTCACTAAACCATTTATTTTCATTTTACTAGAAAGGGAAATACTGACTCACAATTATTAATTGTCAAATTGAAATTTAATTGAAACATTAAATTTGGAAGCATTTAAAATTTCCCTCTCAGATCATTTCATATGATCTTTTATTTCTAGTATTCTCTTTTGGGTCTAATTATTTTAGGAATGAATAAGCCTTGAACTTTGGAAGTTTAAGTAAACTTATTCTTCCTAATTTATTTATTACCCATCTGAATATATGCTATTCAGACCTTTAATTATTTGAATGCGTTTTACCCCTCTTCCTGTTTTGGTTATACACTTAACCACTATTGTTTTACGTATTGATTTCCTCTTTTTAATTTAATTTTTGCATATTTTGCCCATTTATTAATTTTTTTAATTTTCCTATTTCTTACCATTTCTTTTGTGTATCCTAGCCTGGGAACGACAAAACCTGAGCCCTAAAAGGAGACATTGTTATCCCTCACTACGAGTTCAAATAAATTAGAAAGACAACCCTCTTTCACTTAAAGTTTATTTTGTTTGATTAGTTGTGCAGCAACTAACACAACACCCTGCTTGTAGTTTAGATAACCGCTACTGAGACTTACCATCTCCGTCCTCTCTCTCCTTTACTTTCCTCTTCTCTTTTTACATTTGTAGGACATGTAAGAACCATCAATCAATTCTAAGTGAAGTAAATACGCAATCGTGCCAAAGACGACGAATCATCCTTATGAATTTGATTGTAATCATCCTCTCATTTGTTCTTCCTAACCTCCCTACATTTGGAAACGCAATCCAAGTTTTAGCATCTCATCCAACGTTGAGATCAATTTAATAGAGATACGTGTTGAACAACTGTCGCCTTCGTAGCCTCCCTGGTGAGCGGTCCAACTGAAAGGTGTACGGTGTCAATCCTGTCAGACTAAGAAAAGAGATATCAGAATTATTATTGTATTCTTTTGTCCAAAGCAAGAAATATAATAATATTGTTTTACGTTTTTGATAACATTTAATTGGAAAAAATAATTTTCCTCATTTGAAAAACAGAAATTTTGCTTGTCATTTGAATTTGTTTTTCACCTCTGTCTCTCTTTTCCTCTTCCTCATTAGAGTGACAAAGTTTTCGCATTTCTAGTCTACTTAGACACCCTGAGAACAACACAGTCATCACCACATTTCACTAGTGGTTCACAATCACTGATACAACACTTAGTTGTCCCACCACACATAGGCTTTTACTCCACACAGATCTGTGTCAGTCCCTCTTCTCCTCAGCGTGCCAACATGCCGCAGACTGCAGACCCCATTTCCCATGGGGAAGATGTGAACATTTGGCTGAGAGGCATAACAGACAGCCTCACTCCAAAGACATTTGAACTGTTATTATTTTTAATAATAATCCTAATCCTGAGAAGATTCCTGACACAAGATTCAAGCCAGAACAACAACCACGAGGAGCTAGTCAAGATCACGAGCTCACTAAGCTATGCCTTCACCACCCAGCTGAAACTGAGCGACAAGCACATCACCCACCTTCAAGAGGAGCTGACACGTGCTCAACGTCGCATAGACAAGCTGGAAGTGAAAGTTCAAAATCAACTCAAAGCACCCAGCGAGAGGAATGAGGATACAACAGAACAAGTTATGAAGCTCCTAGCAGCCCTGGCAGCAGATCAGCTCGACCAGCAACATACAACGGCTGCTCAGAAAGACCTGGTAAACAGACTCCAGTATGCCGAACAGCTACTGGAGAAAGCCAAGATAGACATCAGAACCAAGAATTCTGAAATCAGTGCTTTGAAAGACCACCTTGAAAGGTACAGAACTGAAATGGACACTCTGACCCAACAACTAGATGATACCAACGATGAGCTCTACATGGTCAGAAAAGAACTCCAAAATGCTTACAAGCACAAACAAGAGCCAAGGAAAGAGAAACCTCTCTTAGCCTCATCACTGCTGAGCAGAGCAGAGTCCCACGTCCAAGAACTGGCATGTGACGAAAGGAGTGAAGGGCCACAACCCAAAACCTCACCTGCCTTCGCCACACAACCCTTTCCTGCCAACGAAAGAAAACCTCCCGTCCAAGACCTTGAAGCTGCACACGGGATGACAATCAAAGACCTCAACAAGCTGTCTGAAAACATCAGCAGGTTCAACCCGGACTCCACAGAGAGCCCCGACATCCAAGCTTATCTGCGAGTTATCGAATTTCACCTGGAAGTGAGACCTCATGTGACTGACAGAGACTGGTTATACCTCCTTAGAGCCACGTCCAGTCCCGAGGTACGAAACTTTCTAGATCGACAGCCCAGTCAAACCAAGTCAAACTACCAGCGACTTCGTGAGGTCCTGATTAAAGAGTTTACAGACCCAGAGTCTGAACATGGACTGTTAACTGCCTTGGAAACCAAACAAGGTCGTCAAGAGACTCCACAAGTTTACTTTAACCGACTCCGACAAGCCTACTTTGGTGCACACAACAGCCCTGACCTTGAAGAGGATGTGAACTTCAAAAGCCTCTTCCTAAGAAATCTGCACCCTGGAGTCAGTCACCATCTAGGTGTCATGGCCTGTCCGAACTCCATGACCATCCAACAGTTGCGTGACCTAACACAGAAGGCCTATAACAAGCAGAAGGTGGCCTCAAAGAAAGGTAACAAAACATCCACACTCTTGAACTCTGTCAACAAAGACTCAAGCCTTGCACTGGACGACACCCAGTGGCATCACAACACCAAAGTCTTCCATCAAGAGCACAGAGAACGTGACGCCCATATCCACGACCGCTCTCAGCCCAACTGCTGGAAAAATCCATGGGACCAGCCACGCTTCTCAAGAAACCAAAAGGATAACATCTGGAAACCTAACCAGATATCCAAAGGTATATCATCGAAGAGCAACTCGTGTGGGTAAGCGACAACAAAACCCACCTCAGCACCACTCAGACATGCACAGTGCTGAGTATGCACAAGAACATGACCGCTTACCATTAGAAGACACGGAACAAGTCATGGAACAACTTAGAGAGTTCCTTCAAGACAATTTACATGCATATGACCACAAAGTTGAGTCATGCTCGCTGTGACCAGCGACAGAACGGAAGGCCGGTGATCACCTGGTGCACCACATCAGAGATGACAAGCACCTGTTCAATAACAACCCAGAAAGAACAAGTCTTTCACGGCCAACTGTTGATGAAAAATCTGAGGTACTAAAATACTAGTCACTAACAAACTGTCAAATTAACTCCAAGTACCACATTCCCTGTCTGTGCAACAGCAACCACCAGAGCACAGAAGGTCAGAAAGTCTGCTACAGCCAGAAGGCATCACAAGAAGAATGCAACATAGGAGACAAGTTTTGCAACTCAGCTTCACACAGCCATGCCAAACTGCCTCCGACTGTCTGCCAAAGAACTTCCTGCCTTGCTGGACTGACCCCTCATTAGACCATGGACACGCCCTCATCCAAGCCAAGGATGCTGAGAGCCAGTCTTCAGTGCGATGCTAGAAAAAGGGGGAGACAACACAGACTTGAACAGATCTGACCACACATGCACTACACCAGTAACACACAACATTACCTACACCCAGAGGTAAACACATCTACTGATAACACAGTCAACAAACATATTCTTCCCACAGGTAGAATATCCAACTTTTAGCGTAACAAAGTTACACATACCCACCATGAAGGAACGTGCAGCCATCCTCACAATAGGTAGAACACCTGACAGTAAGTTAAGGTTCACGACACACTAGCTGCATCTGACATCCTAGCTCAATAGTAGTTGTAACCCATGCTAGGAAAACCCACAGCAGCCTTGTTTTGTTTTGTTCTTCTTTTACCTATCCTTCTCCTTCCCCTCTTTCCTGAGTAGGTGAAACGCCTAGACACCCTGCAAGGGTCGAAGGTCTGATATTAGGATTGACTCGCAACACCTAATATCCGCCAGCCACTCTAAACTGAATGGAAGCCAGAGAGCTCCATGCATGATAGGTCAATCCATTGAATTGAAAATGAAATTACTAGAAAACTAATGGTAAAGTAAGACAACCTAGAAGAACCAAACAAAGTTAACCACAAATTTGATTGATGAATCAAAATAAAAACAATTTCCAAGACGATCTAAACTATCCTCAATGTGGTAAACTACATTGACTAATTGAACTTAACCACGTGTACCTAAATAACCTGATGCCTGCACCAGTACAGTAACTGTCATGGAGGTGTTGTCTTGCTGTTTGCTGTGTTTGTCTGCTTCTTCTGCCTTTGTTTCTCCAGCGATCGACGATGTCTTCACCTAAACACCTCGCCGATCGAAAGGGGGATATATGTAGCAGAAATGAGTCGAAGAGACAAATTAAAGAGTCTATCAGAGCTGTGTGCATTGAAACATGAGCTGAATTCCTCAGGAAGTCATAAATCAGTTCTAGTGCCACAAGAACCAAGCAGATTACCAACCAACTTGTTCACACAACAGCTTTCAACATGAACACCACTAGAGCATTTATTCACAATTTCAATTCGAAGAAGAGATTGTCAAATTTGTTGTTCATAATTGAAATGCAACGCTGGACATCACATGGAAACCCATGAGAGTACTGCACAAGTCCCATTGACTCCCCCATCCAGCAGAACCATACTGAAATTCCTAAGGGGGAAGGGCTTTAAACCTTTGTCTTCACAGAAAAGTCCCTTTGCCAGAGAATGGCAAAGAAACTGCTTTTTATACATTATATATGGACCAGAATGAACTCAAAAAGACTTCTAAATGAATCGTTCCATTGCTTAACTCCATATTCATTTATGTGTAACCCACACATTTGACTATCATGTATAATCACTTATTGTGTATGTCTTTTGATAACTATAGGATACATAGTCATGTCTAGTATTGACATAATCGAATTTTCTTGCTTGATATTGTCCTGACAATCATTTATTTGTAAAATATATCATAATCATGTTATAGGAATCATGTCCAAAATTAGACCCTGTGAGGCAAGAACCACATGCTTGGTAAGATAAACAATGATTTATGATACCCCAGACCCCAGGACCATATCTGATTGGTCAAGGCAACATTTGAGGGGTGGCCCACAAGGAAATTTAAATACCTTGGACATCAGTCATGCCTTGCTTTTAGTCTGCTTTTAGTCTAGCATTGCTTGTGCTATCAGTCATGCGGGCTTTTAGTCTGCTTTTAGTCCCTAGCTGCTGCTATTAGCCATGTCTGCTTTTAGTTCCAGCCTTGCTCGTGCTATCAGTCATGCTATTAGTCATGCCTGCTCTTAGCTTTTAGCTTGTAGCTTTGCTACCTAGCTTTAGCTTGTAGCATCTAGCCATGCGGTTAGTCATCTTTGTTCTTTGAGCGCGGTTCCAGCGTGCCTGCCTGCTACTACTATGCCACAATGAGAAGGAACACAACCTAGTCTCATCAAACTTTATTTCTTTTCTTTTCCGTTTGAGAGTTTCGTGTTCTGAGTTAAGTTTTGTAACGTCGAGTCTCCGACGCCTGACCTCGGATGCCCATTCAACTTCGACCAGCGCACACGACTCTCCAGCTTCAGCCAACGCCCAAGCACGGGCTCCCCAAGACGTCACTTCAGCCAACTGAACTTCCAGCCAATCAGCGACACCGGGATACCCCTTTCAACGGGAGTCCCTCTCACAGCAAACGAAGGCAACGTATTCCCAGATATTTGTTGTGCTGGTGTATCTAATATAATTTTAACCCCACTGAGGAAATCAATGCGAGCGCTAATTACGTGATTGATGGTTGTTCATGTCTATGCAATTTAACGTATTGCTGTTAACTTGGGATTCCATATTTCCATTCTCTTAAACTCATCTTTCCCTAACTTTCGACCTTCCTGCAACTTGTGTGGATGTGTGTGTGTGGCATTTATGTGTTAGATTAGTTTATGTCTTAGATTTATCTAATAAAGCCTTATTCATATTGAAAAGAGAAGTATCTTGTGTTTTGTGCTTACAAGTTAATGTCTTAAACTGCCGATCTTGTTACTGTGCTAATTGATAGTGTTTCACTATAGTTTGGATATTAGTATCCAGCGCAGATTTGATGTTAAACGGCTAGTTCACTGAATCGCAGGGCGTCTCCGTGAACAGCCGTGAAACAGTGATTCTGTTCAAATTCCCTTTAAAATCTTAAATGATTCCCTTTGAGCTAAATTGACCTGTTTCCCTTACAAAAGCTTATTTTCTCATGTAATTTATCACATATTGTGCATGTGAATCCTGTGATTAGAGAGCACTAACATTGGCTGTTGCTATGATACACAGATTGCAGGGTATTAAAAGTTTCAATGAAGATCAAGTGAGAAAACAGGAGTGGTATACAAATAGGATCTGAGAAAAATGGAAGGAAATAAAAGAAAATAATGCATGTAGGACATAAAAGCTGCAAGCATAATAACTATTAATTAATAGAGTAATACAAAATCATTCCATGCAGACAAACAGAAAAGGACTGGTTAATATAGGGAGGATAATGACTAACAAGTGAAGACATCTGAGTGCAATTAACATGAGTGCAATTACTGTGATGAAGAGACAAGGCTAGTTGGAATTGTAGTGCCTACGGTGAGGTGCCTACGGTGAGGTGCCTATGGGGAAGTGAGACCACTAGTGGACACCCAGGGAAACAGAGACCAGACAGCGTGACATTACCCCCTCCTCCACGGAGCAGCTACCAGATGAAAAAAGAAAAAAAAAAATTTTTTCAAGATACCTAAATCAAGTAAAAAGTATTTCCCAAGTCTGTAAAAAAGATCATGATATTACCCTACTCCCTCAGAGCTTGTTTTAGCACTATACCAAGATTTGCATGGGTTCCTTAAGAATTTAATAAAAGACAACTTCAAAAACATTTTATTTTTGACAATATACATAATCTTTTCCATTGACATATTTGATGCCATTTCTTTGATCCACTTTCCAATTCTTGGCGCAATCATATTTTTCCAATTAAGAGCAATTATTCGTTTAGCTTGAAAAATACACATCCGGCCTGAATCTGACCTCTTTGCTTTGTAAGAGAGGACTGATAGGATATATACCCACAATAAGAAGCTTAGGATCCAGTGGTAATTTATTTAATAGAATTTGGTCAATCATATCAATAATACGTTGTAGAAAAAAGGCTTCACTTTCTAGCATTCCCATATACATTACATTACATTTACATTTAGTACAAATGAGGACAGTGGAAGCAATCAAAACAACAAAGAGCAATGATATATACAAGTCTCAGTTAGCTTAAACACAGTACATGTAGCTAGGGCTTTTAAATAATATAATACATATAAAGAAAACAGAATAGATAATATATATATCTATCTATCTATCGATATATATATATATATATATATATATATATATATATATATATATATATATATATATATATATATATATATATATATATATATATATATATATATTTGTATAATAAATGATAGGAAAACAGAATACAAAAAGATTAGAAAGGTAGTTAGAATCTTTTTTTAAAGAATATAATTAGAATAATGAGTGCTAAAGTTAGAGTGGCAAATAACGATGGAAGAGATGTGTTTTAAGTAGTGGTGGGCATAGATAATTTTTTTTTTAATCTAGATTAATCTCACTGTGATCTTGAAATTAATCTAGATTAATCTAGATTAAAATGGCTTATTCGAATTCTGCCGAAGGCATTCAGAATATGTCTGTTACCCAAATAAAATTGACAAACAGTAAGTCTTTGAGAAGGGGTTTATCAAGCTAGGTGGTGCATTAGAAAAGGGGCTCATCTCCTGTTTCCAAAATGCATCACAAAGTGCTTGAAAAAGCTGTAAACTAATTCCACATTGCACAAGGTGCAAACAACCTTACGCCTGTTTCACACCAATTTTTTAGTTTTTTATTCAAGTTTGTAGGTGTCAAGGTACAGAAACCAAATAATTAAATGTAAAATAGCACTGGATAGTCTTCAATGTAAAAATGAAATATACAATCAAACCTACATTTATTCAGACACCTTCAACATTTCTCACATTATTACAGTTTTGCTATACAGGTCTTTCTAAAAAAAATTGCATATTGTGAAAAAGTTCAATATTTTCCATAATGTAATGATAAAAATTAAACTTTCATATATTTTAGTTTCATTGCACACCAACTGAAATATTTCAGGTCTTTTATTGTTTTAATATTGATGATTTTGGCATACAACTCATGAAAACTAAAAATTTATTTCTCAAAAAATTAGCATATCATGAAAAGGTTCTCTAAACGAGCTATTAACCTAATCATCTGAATCAACTAATTAACTCTAAACACCTGCAAAAGATTCCTGAGGCTTTTAAAAACTCCCAGTCTGGTTCATTACTCAAAACCGCAATCATGGGTAAGACTGCCGACCTGACTGCTGTCCAGAAGGCCATCATTGACACCCTCAAGCGAGAGGGTAAGACACAGAAAGAAATTTCTGAACGAATAGGCTGTTTCCAGAGTGCTTTATCAAGGCACCTCAGTGGGAAGTCTGTGGGAAGGAAAAAGTGTGGCAAAAAATGCTACACAACGAGAAGAGGTGACCGGACCCTGAGGAAGATTGTGGAGAAGGACCGATTCCAGACCTTGGGGGACCTGCGGAAGCAGTGGACTGAGTCTAGAGTAGAAACGTCCAGAGCCACCGTGCACAGGCGTGTGCAGGAAATGGGCTACAGAGAAGCAGCACTGGACTGTTGCTCGGTGGTCCAAAGTACTTTTTTCGGATGAAAGCAAATTTTGCATGTCATTCGGAAATCAAGGTGCCAGAGTTTGGAGGAAGACAGGGGAGAAGGAAATGCCAAAATGCCTGAAGTCCAGTGTCAAGTACCCACAGTCAGTGATGGTCTGGGGTGCCATGTCAGCTGCTGGTGTTGGTCCACTGTGTTTTATCAAGGGCAGGGTCAATGCAGCTAGCTATCAGGAGATTTTGGAGTACTTCATGCTTCCATCTGCCGAAAAGCTTTATGGAGATGAAGATTTCGTTTTTCAGCACAACCTGGCACCTGATCACAGTGCCAAAACCACTGGTAAATGGTTTACTGACCATGGTATTACTGTTCTCAATTGGCCTGCCAACTGTCCTGACCTGAACCCCATAGAGAATCTGTGGGATATTGTGAAGAGAAAGTTGAGAGACGCAAGACCCAACACTCTGGATGAGCTTAAGGCCGCTATCGAACCATCCTGGGCCTCCATAACACCTCAGCAGTGCCACAGGCTGATTGCCTCCATTCCACGCCGCATTGAAGCAGTCATTTCTGCAAAAGGATTCCAGACCAAGTATTGAGTGCATAACTGAACATAATTATTTGAATGTTGACTTTTTTGTATGAAAAACACTTTTCTTTTACTGGTCGGATGAAATATGCAAATTTTTTGAGATTTTGGGTTTTCATGAGCTGTATGCCAAAATCATCAGTATTAAAACAATAAAAGACCTGAAATATTTCAGTTGGTGTGCAATGAATCTAAAATATATGAAAGTTTAATTTTTATCATTACATTATGGAAAATAATGAACTTTTTCACAATATGCTAATTTTTTGAGAAGGACCTGTATATATCAAAAATTATATCTGGTGTCTGAATAATTTTTGGTTTTACTGTTAAAACTACAAAGTAATGCAGTCAAGAGCAGTGAGTGATTTTCATTTTCATTTTCTTGGATTAACATTACAGCAGCCAGTAGCTAAATTAGGCGCGGTCACTTTAAGAGACGATGATATATATATAATAATACACATCCCATTTTTTTCCTCAACTGTTAATTTTCACTTAAGAAATAACTGACAGTTTTTTCGAGCATAATTTCCAAGGTGGATATTTTGACATATTTTGTATGTATTTGTCGGCACAAGAGCAAAAATAAGCAAATTTGATCTTCAAGTGTTTTGAGACGCCTTTCTCTGCGTGAGCCCTGAACACCAGAACATCGCGAGTACTGAATTGGGCTCTTTCACATCTTTTTGTTTGTTCAAACTGTGATTTGTATTTGTTCATTCAGGTGCAGAAGGGACTTCGAGAAGAGATTCGCAGAAGAGAGCTCGGTTCACAGCATGTGAGTAACCGGCTACTCTGTTCAGCTTTTCCACGTCTTGTGTTTGGATGCTTAAATGTTTAAATCGACAAGCGGAAAGGCTTAAAAACACGTGAAAAAGATCAGCTTTCATGACGATGCGCAGCAGTGGCCCGTCAACTGTCCTGAGCATCTTTTTAGGCTGGCCTCAGCCAGTCGGTTATATAAAATATCAAGGTGAAAGTCATCATAGCTTGCTAGACCCAGCTCCCAACCCAACTTTGAGAATAGATTAACGGCGATATTTTTTTTATCGCCCGATAAGAGTCTCGCGTTAACGCAGCACGTTAACGCCGACAACGGCCCACCACTAGTTTTAAGTAAATTCTTGAAGATGGATAAGGACTCAGCTGCTTGGATTGAGTTGGGCAGGTAATTCCACCAGGAGAGAACATTTAATTTTAAAGTCCGGAAAAGTGACTTTTTGCTTCTTTGGGATGGCACAGTTAAGAAACGTTCTCTTGCAGAATGCAAGCTAGAGGGCACATAAGACTGAAGTAATACATTTAGGTAAATGGGTTCAGAGCAAGTGGTGGTTTTGTAGGCAAACATCAATGCCTTGAATTATACAGTGGTACAGTGTACCTCTTGCCTCATTACGCTTTATACAGGTATCAGGAATATTATTATTAAACTTGTGCAGCATAACTGTTAATGTTCACATCAGCCATTTATATTGTATGAGTTTCAAACTACTATTGTCTGTATCTGAGCCTTCTTGCATGCCTTATTCCAATCCTCTAGAGATATTTCATCATTTATATCTTCTTTCAATAATCTTAGTTTGCATTCTGAGGATTCATTAGACCCTGATACAAACAATTCATTCAAAGAAGAAATTGAACCTTTATCATAGTAGTGACCTATAATTGTGGCCTCTAATGGGGATATGACTGGAATATCTACTAAATGATTTTGAAATGAAGATATAAAGCTTCTAAGTTGTAGATATTTAAAAAAAAAAAAAAAAAAAGGTATTTGAAAGGACATAAATACTTTTCGGCCCATATCTGAAACCCTGGATCACATTACCCCAAATAGGACTGAAATGTGAACAAGAGGGGTTAATGTTCAAATATTTACAAGAATCAAACCAAATATTAATCATGTTCAGTAGCCTACAATAGGGTTGTCTGTGTGTGTGTGTGTGTGTGTTTTGGGTATTTGAGTCCTCTCTGATCCAATGATATATATAATAAAGGTAGACAGAGCCTGGGATGTTTATTTTAGAGCTGTAATCGGGCCTTAAAAGTTAGGCCCGACAGGTTTCGGCCCGAGCCCCACAAGTACATTTTGATTGACAGCTTTTTTAAAGCCCGAACCGTTTACAGCCCGACATTATTCAAATGTGCGCACGCACACAGCTCTTTTGCCTTTTGTCAACAATGAGTAATTTAGTCATGTTTTAACATAATTTACTCATAACTAACGTAGACTAGACCACTTGGAAGTTGGAATAAAGAAATAAAATAAGTCCTCTGTGACATCGTAACATCTCAGCATTCTAGACATATGGGCTCATTTAACCTATAAATAGACCAACGCACCAATAAAAACGAGTAATTTAAAAAAAAAATTAAGATAAATTGTAAATTAAGATGGGTATTTGGCAATAACGAAATTAAGATAAAGGCTCCGCTGGATTTGCTTTATTTTATAAAAGAATAATGCCAACATTAGCGTAAATACTCTGTCAACATTATGAATTTAAGACTCAATGAATATTTAGTTATCATTTGAAAAACCTTTACTCACACAGATTAGGCTAGGTCTACATGTTTTCGTGGAGGAAAATGATTTAATCCACTGTAGATGTCTTCAGCGCGTTCCTGCGCTCACTGATGGTTCGTCATTATTCACTCATTATTCTCATTATAGACATGGTCAAAACTTTTCCACACCTCGCTCAGAGTTTGCTTTAGTTGCTGGTTCCTGTGCAACCAAAACGTAATCACCAGAGGCAAGCCTCCATTACACCTGCTCAGCATTCATTTTCGCATCTTTCTCGCGCTAATCGAAACACATCACATGACCGCTCGTTTACCTCGCAAACCGGAGCGCAAGCCCGAGCCCGGCCCGAGCCCGCATAAGATGATATAAATTAAGCCCGAACCCGACCGAATCCGTCGGGTCCCGTCGGGTTCGGGCAAAGATCTTCAGCTCTAGTTTATTTTGCCAAGTAAAGTTGGTAATCAATTTAATTATAATAAACAAATATGAGGGGGGGGGGGGGGGTATTTTGGAACAAAATAGAGACATTTTGGGAGTATATTAATTTTTAGGATATTTATCCTGCCAATCATTTAGATAGGTAAAGATGTCCAGCGTCCTATAGCTGAGGCAGTTGTTTCCAAAATTGGGTCATTATTTATCTTAGCAATCTTTTTCACCTCATGAACAATTTTTATACCCACAAATGTAAAATTATCTGCTGAATCGAAGATAGAAGCATAATCTTGGTTATTTTCTCTATGATTCATTCACATTATAGATGATTTGGAGTGATCAACTTTATATCCAGATATTTTTTCTAAAAGTTTCAATGAGAACCAGGAGTGCGGGGACATAGTTGCTCTAGATGCCTCTCTTGGATTCCACAAATATCATTATGGGCCTTCACTGCTATGGCAAATGGTTCTATTGCAAGGATAAATAATAAAGGTGAAAGAGGACTCCCTTGTGGGCAACTCATGGAGATACTAAAAGATTTAGAGACCATTATTGGTAAATACTTCTGCGGTGTGCCCAGTACAAAGTAATCTATAACCCATTTACAAAATGTATCTCCAAAGCCAAAACATGTGAGCACCTTAAACAGTGCCATTTGACGTGGTCAAATGCCTTCTCTGCATCAAGAGAAAGTAAAGCCTTGTGTTTTGTCCCTCTCTGGCTATGTAAAATGTTGAGCACTCATCTGATAATGAAATGAACATTTGATAATGTCTTCCTTGAATAAATCCATTGTGGTCCTCTCCCACCTCCCTCATGGATGTAGGGAGAAGGCCATTCCTGAAAGACTCCTGGAACATCATCGCCTGTAAAACTTCTCTTAATCTTTAAAAATGCACAACCAGGTTTTTGGCCTCCTGGGAAACAACAATTTGCACATGCAACATAATGATTACACTTGGTATTCAGACTTTAAATAAGTTAAACATAAAATATATATTATAATATAATATAATATAATATATATATACACACACTTAAATAAGATAAATGAACTGCCTCTTTTGCAGGGACTTTGCGATTCAAACACCTATGTCCCCAAGAAGGTAGCAAAGGACAATATTCACTGTCTTCTGGTTCATCAGAGAACAGACTTTGCTCAGCAGCAGCAAATTCGCAATGGATACAAATAAATGTTTTATATTATGAAAAAAAATATTTATTGTTATATTATGCATCTTTATGTTTATTGTTATCTGAATTCAGACTACTGCATGGTTTCCACTTTGACTGTTAACTGTATCAATATTAACTTGTTTTAAAGGAAATATCTGATCACAGATATCTAATCAAACTGACTGATCATTATTTTGAGATATTTTATTATAAACATTAAAATTACAAAATATAATATCTGTGGAAATAGTACCAATTTTTCTATAGGTACTTTTGTCATCACTTCCACATATTACAGACTATATAATGTCTATTATTATTATTATTATTATTATTATTATTAAAACTTTTAAAATAAAAAATAAAAATAAGGATGTCAAAATTTTTGTGTTTATAGGAATAAGATGTTTATAGAAATTAATAGATGTTTACAAAATGTTTCAAATTAAATGTTCTTCATCTTCTTTCTGAATAACCTAATTACTTCACTATTCATGCCATAGTATTTTTACATTGTTACATGACATTTTTTTGTTTTGTTTTTTAGGAATCATTTCCTGTCATAGGAGGAAGAAGAAAAAGGTGATCTTTGTTGCCCACAGAATGTTGATTTTCCACAAGCTAAAATTTTAATCAGTTAGACAGATGAGCGTACTACGAGTTTGAATATGTATTCTTGATGGATGAGATCAGATTGACAGGTGGTGGCTCAATGTTCAGCTCATGTCTCAATTTATCAAGGTTCTGCTCCCAGCGCCGTTCATAGTACATGCTCAGAACACATCGGGCACGACCACCATTGTGCAGAGCCCATGGTCCCAGAGACTGAACCAGCAACTGTAGACGACTGATATCAACAAAGAGAGACACATCAAATTGTATTTATTAACCCATACTTTAATAAATTAATATGATGAACACATGATTTTGACAATTTAATGGAATCTGAGTGCGCCTTTAAAGTTGTGCAAATGAAGTTCTCAGCAATGCATATTACTAATTAAAAATTAAGTTTTGATATATTTACAGCAGGAAATTTACAAAATATGATTTTTGCCATAAATAAAAAATCTATAATTTTGATCCATAAAATGTTTTTTGGGGCTATATTACAAAAAATATTCCCCAGCGACTTAAGACTGGTTTTGTGGTCCAGGGTCACATATGTTTGTTTTATGGCAAATTAATCAAATATACTAGAAATTACATAACTTGACTATCATTCTGTCAGTTACCACAGACAATAATGTTGCCTTACGAAAATGTTAATTGCTTGGACAGTATGAACTTACAGTCAAAGTCTAAGGGGCAAGACATTCTATAGATTTAAATACGTTCTATAGATTTAAAATATGCAAAGCTTGTATTTTTGTTGAAGCATTTATATTCATCCTTCCATATTAAATTGTGTTATTAAGCTCTGAAGTAATCTTTTAAAACATGGTGTCAGAGTTTCCAATGTAAGATTATTACTATATATATATTTTTATGCTTGTTTGTTAAAAAATGATAGACCATTTCAAAAGTAAACTGACATCATGTTGCTGTACACAGACAGATAGTCTATCCTGTTAACTCACCTGACAGACAGACGGAGGGGTCCAAGCATTGCACCCAGAAAACACATGGGCAGACCAGTCTGTGCAGCTTCAAACAATTTCACTACAACCTCACCTGTGGGTAAGAGATGAGATGAGAAATGCATGCTATAATGTATTTCTTATATTATGTACCCCCCCCCCCCCCAACAAAAACCCCCCAACAACACTAAAAAAGTAACCCTGGAGATCTACCTTACTGCAGAGTTCTGTTCCAACCCTGATCTAACACACCTGTATGTAATGATCAAGTGATCCTTCAGATCCTTAGTTTGTTCAGTTGTGTTTGATCAGGGTTGCAGCTGAACTTTGCAGGATGGCAGATCTTCAGGAACAGGTTTGATCTAGGGGGCTCAATGTACTTCAGTGGCAAAATAGCCCTGATGCATCACATTTACACTGAACCAAAAGCTTTTGAGGGAGAGCTATCTAGGCATACACACAAAAAGTGGAAATTATACACACCTGAAAAGTAGACCTAATTTGTTATTGTATCAAATGCTCACCTAGCATATTGGTGGGCATATTAAGCAAGGTATGCAAGAGGTCATGGACCTCACGATATCGTTGCATGACATACGCTAGCTCCTCATCGTCTACAAATTTTACATCAGCTCTTGAGTCAGGGGTGACTCTCTGAAAAAAAGATTACAATGGTTAATTTGACCTATTGTTAAATGTTAAATGATAATTTCAGTGTTTTTCATTTGTCTTACATTTTCTTCTAGGAAATGGAGATACTCTCTTCCTAAAGTCCCATCTGGCAAAGCAGACATTCGAGTGAGGTCTAAAGTAGACAGACGGATTCTTGGACGCTCTCTAGAGACATAATTTGAACATAAAGGCAGTAGCAAAGTTTGGATAATGAATGAAGGAGCCATAAACAGTATTAACAGTAGTCAGAGTAAACAACTGAGACATACTTGAGAATAGTGCAACCCTCTGGGTCATTTCTCATCCGATTCCTTAACTTGATCAGGGCCTGGTGCCCTGTGGTTTCCCCAAGCACCGCAACCATATCTGTTTTGGTAAAACATGATAGCATACATGAAAGTTTTGAATCATTGGGATTACTGACAGAATTCCTGCTCATACGATTTAGAAAATATTATCCCATAATAAAGCTGTCTCCATATTTTATCAAGTTTAAATCCATTCCACATAATTCTGAAGGTTTGGTTAAATTTTGGATGAAGAGTCCAGGAACCAAGAAAATTTATGTTATAGTAGAAAGTTGGAACACATTCTGGCCTGTGTTATTTAATGAAACCTAATTAGAGTTTTTATTCATTAAATATTTTTCAGCAAAACAATTATGGACTTTCCATTGAGACTGAAAAAGAAACTAACAGCTGTTATTTAAAGATCATTTCTTCAGGAAGTGCAATCATAAATAGAGTGATTTCATGCATACTATTAAGGGCAAACATAATGAATGACTATTAAATAACAGTCTCACCATGTCTGTAGGGGTTCTTCAGAGCAACGACACCAGAACCTAAAGCCAAAACAGCCTTCTGAACAGAACTTGTTGGGATATGACTTGGATACAACCTTCCATCATACTGCTTTGAATCTGAGCTTGTGTGCTGCTGTCCGGTGAGTACTGAATGCATGAGAGAGAGTGATAGATCTTGAGGTTCAAATCCTGAGACACAGCAATCACAGTTAAAAGATTCAACTTCTCTAAATTCATAGTACTGTGATTAACTATCACTCCTGCAACCTTACTCATTGTGTCATGAGGCTTAAATTTAATTTACTACAAAATGTAGTAAGAAACCACCTTGCTGTTGAAGGTACCTTAGAGTACGTTAGACTGTAATATATAAATTATAGGCTATCATATTTCAGACAAAAAAAAAAAAAAACATTTATATTTTGTATAAAGAAAATTAAGTCCGTTTTAAGACCATTATAATTACTTTTTTACATAGTGAAATTATTATAATTATAATACACAGTTAGCATATCCGCCGAATGTAATTACTGTACTAAATAATGAACTGTTATTTAACGAGCTGGAATGTGGTCGTAAGAGTTACATGCTGTAATTAAAATGAATTATTTGGTGCTGTCAGCAGCTGATAATCGGTGAAATGTCCATTAAAGCTGTCGTTTGACATGCAATATTAAGCAACCCCTAGCATATTCTGTAGTTGTAGTACGTTGTGCTAGATGACAGATCAACATAAACGCTTTCACAGTTACATTACTGGTTAGCTAATAAGCTACTAGCAAGGTCATACATTTTTTGCTGTCAAATCCGCGTATACTATGCAATTGAGCATATTACCTATGGAACTATTTAAACTCTAAAAAAAAAAAACATGTAAAAATACCTCCATATGAACGTCGACAATAATATCCGCGAGAGGTTTTTAAAAAACTAGACAGACCACGCATAATGGAATTACAGGGGACTGCACGTGGGGTAGATGACACAGCATGTATGGCAAGCCGTTTAACGTTTAGCCTAACCGTGCGTTCACATCGCCGCCGGCGAGGGGGAGGATAAATTAACCATGGTTTTACTACAAATAAAACCAAAAAAACATGGTTACTATAGTTAAACCATGGTAACCACAAAATAACCATGGTTTTGCTATATTAACCATAGTTTAACCATGGTATTTGTAGTAAATCTGTAGTTATACAAATGGTGGTCAACACACCAAAAAACCATGGGTTACTACAGTTTTACTATAATAAAACCATGGTTATTTTTCGTAAGGGGTGGTTAGTGTGCACACCTTGCATTATGTCAGAACCTGTCCCATTAAGTTTGAATACCGGGGGAAGCATGTATATGATTATAATAAATATTTGAAAGTTGTTTTTGTTGTTATGTTCTTATAATCTGTTGTAACATCTCTCTGACAACTGAATTATCTCATTGTGAATTTGTTATTTTTGTCATGAAAAAATAAACATTAATAAAAGACATCAAGCCACAACTGGCATTTGCTACATATTATAAAGATTTTTATTTAAATATATTAATTGTTCTGCTGCATTTACTCCACTTTTATACTTTGCTGGAGTTAGGTTAAGACAAATGTGTGATTGTGTGTGTTTTTTTTTGCCCAACCTTGTTGATCAAAAGCAGATCCAGGTTTTGAAACACTTGTGAAACGCTCCGGTGCTGTGAATCAACCTTAGTCATGTGACATGGGTGTTTAAAATCACACTTCGGAGCAGTGTTTCAAAACGTCTACGCTTCAGGATCTTGACAGTTTCACGTCAGCCATCCCTAGGATAAGTTAACCTCATCAAATATTTTAAATGTGAAAGTAACAAGTTGATCGATGGAAAGAACTTAACAATTTTCCTTCCAGTGATTTTGAGTTGTTTAGTGTCACGATTACTTTTAATTTATTTATTTAGCTATATATTTAAGCTTATTGGGATATATACAATTCTGATTCTCAAATCTAACTGGAGAAGAGGCTTTCTAACAGTTTTGTTGATATTTCAGTAGTATTAGTACAGGTACTTGTCTATGTTCTCCTTACACTGTGTCCGAACTACATGCAACACAACACCGCAAAACGTGGTAAGGAGTATCTTTTCTATATTAATCAAAAAAATTAATAAATTAAATTAAAAAGTTGTCCTAACCAGTCACAACGACGACACACGAAATGTATTTTTCCACGCCATCGCAGCTGGAGCAACAACATACAAACTATGACAGAGATAATCTCAGATACTGATTATGTGCTTTATACATTTTTTTTGATGTGCCTTATTTATATCTATTTTTCACGCTTAAGTAAATTATTAGCAGTGTTCTTGTGAGTAATTCTCAAAGGGCTTGATAAATACAGCTCCAGAACCTCCAGCCACAAAAACATAGTTTTTTTTTTTTTTTTTGCCCTCAACAAAAATTCCAATAGTCCATTGTGATTTCTTATTCGCCCCCATGGCCAGTAAACATGACATTAACTTAATTCAAACTGTGAGCATTTGAACTGGCACATTTAGCACATCTTGCACTAATTTACACTAATAACAACTTCAACTATGAATGCCTACAATGCCCCACTTTCACACTTCCCCAAAAATTCCTTGTGCATGTACACCCACAGTACTTTGCATTGAAAGGTTAGTTCGTCCAAAAAATTAAATTATGCCATAAATTCCTCACCCTGAAGTCATCGTAAGTATATATGACTTTCTTCTTTCAGGTGAATTCAGTTGGAGTTATTTTAAAAATGGTCTTTCAAGATGTTTGATGCAACTCCGCGGGAGTTGGAGTTACCTGGATGACTTCAATGGGAGTATTTTATGGACTAATTTTCATTTTTGGGTGAACTAGCCCTTTAAAGATGATTCTGATTTTGAAACAACTACAAATCATTTGCACTTAGAAGATATAAGCATTTAAAACATACATTCTCTCACTTTCACCAATATGAATCAATGATTTTGATGAAAGTACACTGCACTTCAGCTTCTCATCTGTTTTTTTTGTCCGGTCAAATGTTGTCTAGAATCCAAAGTGTCACACCCCCTACACTATAAATAGCTGCTGAAACTTTTGCTGAAATCAGTCACTTATTTATGCAATTTGTATTTTATGTATAGTGAATGGCACACAGTGCACTACATAGGGGATAGGGAACGATGTAGACAGTGTAAATATTCTTTCAATTGTGGCAAATTAAGTGGTTTCACAATGTCACTCAAACTGCAATAGCACACACAGTCTTCTCCGGTCCTGAAACATAATAGTATGGAGTGGATCATCAGTGCAGACCACAAAATGTAAACCTATTTGAACTCTACACGGAATGCATTCATATCAATATGGATGATAGAGGAGAAATTATTTGACGAACTCTGTTAAACACAGAGAGGTGCCTGGGAGCATAAATAGCACCCATAAATCACTGATAATAGAAAATGTAAATTGTTAAAATGTTAAGCTGGCTTGCCATATTGTCGTTATCTATGCTGACGTGTACGATGACACGTACTGACGCAACCTCTGACGATTATTTTTTTGGAAGTATCCCACAGTATTTTTGGAAGTTATTTGGTGAGTAACTTTTAGACTCTTTATAATTGCTTGAGATTAACGTTGACCGTAGTGTTTGGAATTTGCAACATATTGCCTGTAGTTGGGCAATGTACGCATAGTATGAGGGTGCTCGAGTGAGTTGCCATTTTTACTCTCACTGTGAGTCAGGAAAAAAGATACATTAGCTCTCAGCTGCAGACTGATTTAAAAAAAAAAAAATCGGTTTAGATTTCTGTTGTGGTAGCTATAAAGACAGTTATTTCCTATATCGTAATTTCTTGGTTCATAATTAATAAAGTTGAATGTGTTAGTGGCTGTAACTCAGCAACATATTTTGTCAGCACCAAGGTGAACACGCAACCTTAAGGCCTAGACTAGATAGACTTTAAACAAACACGGAGTTTTGTGTTTTTTATTAAGATGATAATTAAACAACTTAATTTAATGAAGTTGTGGGTAATTTAAGTTTGAACACGTTGAAAAAGTCTGTCAGTTGATATGTTGCGGCTTAAAACAGAGCTGATCATACTTCCTACATCATACTTTATTGACTAAAAGCAAATCGTAATAGGTGAAAACAACACTTTCTAAATAATGCACTTTATAAAATGATTATGGGAAACGGTTTTACTTTACCTCAACAAATGGACTAATAGATGAAAGTGAAGTGACATTCAGCCAAGTATGGTGACCCATACTCAGAATTTGTGCTCTGCATTTAACCCATCCGAGCAGTGAACACACACACACACTGTGAGCACACACCCGGAGCAGTGGGCAGCCATTTATGCTGCGGCGCCCGGGGAGCAGTTGGGGGTTCGATGCCTTGGGCACCTAAGTCGTGGTATTGAAGGTGGAGAGAGAGCTGTTCATGCACCCCCCACCCACAATTCCGTCCGGCCTGAGACTAGAACTCACAACCCTTCGATTGGGAGTCCAACCCTCTAGCCATTAGGCCACGACTTCCCCCCTATTAAGAATTAAGAATGAGTTTGTGTTTCGTATTAAAATGAATAGTTAAATAAGATTTATATTATATTATATTATAATAAACTATAACCATTGAATTAAACTATTGAATTGAAGGAAGTCTTATGGGGGGGTCCCCACCATAAAACTTTTTTTTTTTCTTGGTGGGGATGGGGGGTTAGTCTTGCAATATACAGTTGACAATATATTTAAGCATAATATGCATAACTATATATTTGTCAAAAACAGGCTCCTGTGTTGATAAAGAATAACTGGATTTGACGGTGACAAATCAGCAGACCCAAAAAGGCAACTATATCAAATATACCTGGGGACTACATATGAGGCACTTGAAGATCCGTAAAACATCAAAAAAAATTGCTGCGGCACCCAGGGAGCAGTTGTGGGTTCAGTGCCTTGCTCAAGGGAACCTCAGTTGTGGTATTGAGGGAGGAGACTCAAACTCACAACCTTTGGATTATGAATCCGAATCTCTAACCATTAGGCCACGACTTTGTCAAATAACTTTACTGTCACTTTTTATCAATTTAATGCATCCTTTCTGAATGAAAGTATTAATTTATTTAATTTCTTTCCACCCAAAAATAAATCATTTTAATTCTTACAAATCACAAATTTTTGAACGGTAGTGTACAATGTTACAAATTATATCTATTTCAGATAAGTGTTGTTCTTTTGAATGTTCTATTAATCACAGAATCCTGAAAAAAAAAAAAAAAAAAAAAAAAAAATATATATATATATATATATATATATATATATATATATATATATATATATATATATATATATATATATATATATATATATACACAACTGTTTTCAACATTGATAATATTAATAAATGTTTCTTGGGCACCAAATCAGCCTATTAGAATGATTTCTAAAGATCATGTGACACTGACTGGAGGAATGATGCTAAAAATTGTTTACTATTGTATTATTATTATTTTTAATTGTAATAATATATCATGATATTACTGTTTTACTGTATTTTGGAGCAAATCTTGGTTGGTGAACAGAAATGATTTTTGAACAGAAGTGTGCATCCAACAGAATAATTCTAGCATTATTAACCAATATAGTATTTATTATTTCCTCTAAAAATAGCTGGATGACTGATACTTTGTGATAATGTTTGTTCCAAAAGGCTTGTTTAAATGCAAGAAACTAATTTATTACATAATAGACTAAACCAGTTTATTAGATATTAAAAATATAAAATTTAACAAGACTGGCTGTCACACTGGCTGTGTGCTAGTGTTGTGTTTTTTTTTTTGTTTTTTTTTTCAAGATTTCCGTGCAGTTTACATAGTTTACGTCCAGTAGATGGTGGCAAGGGTCTCTTATGAGTGAGTCTGTCAGCAGACTATTCAACCATTTCAGTCCAAATGTCTTTATTCAGGAACTAGCTATGACAATCAATATATCAATCATAGCTATTTCAAGAATGATTCCCGCATGTATATGCCGATATAGTTCCCGAAACTTTGCAGCGTGTTAGTGGTCGTTGATCTTAGCAGAATGAAAAAACAAGTTTTATACAATTCTGAATAGATTATATATAGCACAGAAACCTAACAACAAGCACTCCCTTTATAATTACTAAAAAACTGTTACTCATAGCATCTTAGAATATACAGAGAGTGAAAATGACCCCTCAAAAAAGTCAGTAAGAAAGAAACTTCCTGACTGCGAGTGGAGGTTTATTATTCTCCATTTTTAGCTGAAGTTAGCTTCACCGGTGCTGCGCCAATCAAGCAGTCATGTCAATGATGTCTTGGCTTAGTGGTCTTTAGACTTGGAGCGGGATGTTTAAAATTTAAAGTGACGTAACAGCTAACCCATAAACAAACTAAATATAAATTATTGTGAATAATTACCATATCCATTGCATGAATTTAATCACATTTGTCATTTATAATTTTTACTCAAATAAAAATATCAGAGGGACCCCCCAAGTTTATGTTTTACTTCTTCACTCCCTATAACTATATTACGACCACTGATCTAGGCCTATATATATGACTGGATCGCTCATCGTGTTCTAAACTGCCATTCATTGGTAAAGCCACCGGAAGTGTTCTAGCGGGCATGTTAATATTTCCTACTGGCAAAGAGCACCATTGACTGACAGCCAAAATACTGATTTAAAATCACCTGATTTGAAATGTATCAGTCACACAGGATTGTAGTGGATGTAAATTTATTTTTACTTAAGATGTTAACTGCAATGTTTATGGTCTTTTCAGACAGGATATGCACTATATTGATTGTTTAGGTGGGTGTAATCTCCATAGACAGTAAAAGAAATGGACACAGCGACCCCATTGGATTCAGCGGAGACAAGTGAAGTCAATTACAAGCACACACTTCCGGGGGGTTTAGCGTACTGCGCAGACTCAAACTGAGCTTGATGACGTAAATGTCACGTCAGCAACCTGTAAGTCTTCTGATCACTGTGCCAAGAGAAATCTGAATCACCCACCGAATCTTGCAGACGTTGTTGAATAATTTTGTCCTGTTGCTCTTATGGACTCTCTATGGGCTTCTCTCTTGACTTCATGCCTCCACGTCTCCCCGATTACCTCATAGACCATAAAAGATTGCCTGCAAGCTTTTCCTCCTGTTCATACGGTAATTTCTCTACTGTGCGACAGAGAGTCCCAGGTTATGACACAATCGTTAGCCTATTTTTTTTTTACAAGAACTGCTTCTACGGGCCACAACCTGAGATACATGGTAATGGGGCAATTTATACATTTTCGTGTTTCTTTAGAAATAATGAATGGACAAATGGAGTCTTTAAACACCACAATTCAATAAAATATGAAACCCTGCCCCCCGGTAATCTCGCGTAGCCAGACCTTTAGAGTGACGGCTGAAGGTCTGGAATTCATGGCAGCTTTCATTGGCCAAGGCTTGCCCATGAGGCCATTTGACCGACATGTCAAACAACCAATCATAGTTTGTTTTGTTCAGCATCACATGTCGGGGTGTGGAAATGTCACCACATTAACAGACTGGTATGGAAAACTCTCTGACATATATTTGAAAGATTCTATGCCGCAAACTTTAAATATTTCACATACTTGTGAAACATCTGTATTTAGTAGATCCTGATTGTTGTCACAGTTGTAAACACTAAGGCTTTTTTCTTACGTGAGGAGGTTTGGTGTCAAGGCATCTTTGTTTCCGGACAGAACATTAAAGAACGCGACACACATGTCTCCCAGAAATCCTGTAGAATTCATCCAATCTGATGACGACTTCAGCACTCCCGAAGTATTTCCAGTTTTGTGACCCATATGGATCAGATGTTTAGCCATGGGCATGATGTGTAAGGCTGAGACTAAGGTGGGATTGTCAGCTGAGCTGCGCACTGCCGACACAGTCCGATAGACTGACTGATCCAACACATTTATGTAGTATATTATGTAGTAATATATTTATGTAGTATGTAATAGGGCTGTCACTTTTGTGAAAAAATCTTTTTCGATTTTTAAGACATAAGTATTCGTTGAATCGATTGTAAAATCGATTTTCCATATCAAAAAAAAAAAGGACGGCTGCCATAACACAAGAAAAACATCACTGCAGGCATCAACCCGGCTGCATTTATGATTTAGGCAATTAAAAAATCTCCAAGATTATTTTACATAATGATTCAATCCATTTCAAACAACTATTCAAAAAAGTGTTTTTTTATTGAACGTAACTGACACTTAGGCTAGACGGCACTAGGCAGGCATATTGAAATGCGCAAAAAGTTACAAATTTATTGGACAGGAAAACAAGTCGATCAACATTTTCGGGGTCCAGAGCATTTTCATTTTTGGGGTTTATTCACTATATGTCCAGCTGTTGAGAAGACGCGCTCCGACCACACTAATGTCCCAGGGACGCTCAGGTACAGCTGTGCAAGGTGGGGGTATTACTGCCAATTTTCCACCACAAAAGCCGGTCGCTGTCAGCTTGCAATGGTCCTTTTCATAACTCAGAATCTCCTGTAATTAGATGTGCAAATGAGGCGAATTCGCATCTACCGTGCTGCGAGACCCCCAGACACGCGTAAACGCTTCTTTACATTGACTTGAACATTGAAATCATTCGCGCCAGGCGCTCTATTCGTGTTTGGTGTGAACGCAGCATAAGAGGTTGCTTTAGACATCACTGGGTCTCAAAGGTGTGTAAAATTGCTGGTGTTTTCTGTCTAGCTTTCGCAAGGCATACTGCACTTTTGGATTTCTTTATTTTCTTTTTCTGCTTGTTTGTGAGTTTTGTTACATGTATATTTTTTTATTGTTTAATTATTTTAAAATTAATAGTGCACATATTTGGTTAAAATCGATTCCCTATTTTCATTTTCGAAACTTCTTTTGGTTGGTCCGATCGATTGTGCAATCGATTTTCAATTTAAAAGTGACAGCCCTAGTATGTAATTACGCAGGAATTATTAAACATGAATATATATCTGGTATTAGTTTCTGAAAATGATTGGGATTTACAATGAATATTACAATACAAACCTGTTACTATATTGTTGTATTGTATTGAAATTTAGAGCTTGCCACGCATCATCTTAATGTCTTTAAAGGTGCCACAGAATGCAAAAATCCCTTTTACAAATGTTTGTACACAGTACAGTGTGTGAAAACAGCTTATAATGGTAAAAATTATTCTACTCATTGTTTTATAATCCCAATAATTCATAAACAGGAATTGTAGGTCAGGGAGTGAATGTATAGCGCTCTCTCCACCCTCATTACCACAACGGACGTTTCCTTGAACAGGGCACCGAACCCCCAACTGCTCCCTGGGTGCTGAAGCATAAATGGCAGCCCACTGCTCTGGGTGTGAGTTCACAAGATGTGTGTGTGTTCACTGCTGTGTGTGTACACTTTGGATGGGTACAATGCAGAGTACGAATTCCGAGTATGGGTCACCATACTTGGCTATATGTCATGTCACTTTCACTTTTTTCACTGTCTCTTGTCTCTTCACACTAGCAGTTACAGGTTTCTCACTACTATGACAACTGCTGGAGGTACAATGTCAACATCAAAGAGCCATTAAAAGTGTCATGTGCTGGGATCATAAACTATATAAAAAACATGGACTTAGTGTCCGTGACGTCACCAATTGGTTTCCTAAAAGAGTTTTTGAAGCCAAAAGTGGGCGGAAGATGGCCGTCGCCATCTTGACAGTGTGTCACCAAGCGTCACTTCCGGATAATTGAAAATGAGCAAAAGGTGGGAGCTGGTTGCTGAAACTACACCCACCTAGCTCAACGGCGGCGACAGCAGCGGCAATCCACCTGTCACTCAAGTGGCTGAGCCCTTAATTATGCAGAACTTTAAAAGTTTAGTTCAGCCAAAAGTGAAAATCATGTCATTAATGACTCACCCTCATGTCGTTCCAAATCCGTAAGACCTCCGTTCATCTTCGGAACACAGTTTAAGATATTTTAGATTTAGTTCGAGAGCTTTGTGTCCCTCCATTGAAAATGTATGTACGGTAAACTCCAATGTCCATGTAATAAAAACATCTTCAAAGTAGTCCATGTGACATCATAGGGTCAGTTAGAATTTGTTGAAGCATCGAAAATACATTCCAAAAATAAAAAAAAATTATGACTTTATTCAGCATTGTCTTCTCTTCCGTATCTGTTGTGAGTGCTACCGCTGGAGCAGCAGCTCATTTTCATTTAAAGGGGACAAACACAAATATCTTCCATACTCTAAAACTGGCAATTTCAACAATCTATAAAAAATTATCTGTGGGGTATTTTGAGATAAAACTTCATATACAGTACACACTCTGGGGACTAGAGCTGTAATCGGGCCATAAAAGTTAGGCCCGACAGGACCCGAGCCCGACAAGTACATTTTGATTGACAGCTTTTTAAAAGAACTAACGCACACGTGCGCACACATGCAGCTCTTTTGCCTTTTTGGGTCATTTATACATGTTTTAACATAATTTATTCATTACTAAAGTACCATATTTTGCGCACTATAAGGCACACTTAAAAGCCTTTAATTTTCTCAAAAAACGACAGTGCGCCTTATAATCCGGAGCACCTTATATATGGATCAAGGCGATCTGTCAAAATGTTGACATTCCCTTTAGCACAGCTCCATCGAGTGGATGCATAACGCAAACCCAGTCAAATATTTGACTGCAGTATCTTCTATTCTATGCGCCTTATAATCCAGTGTGCCCTATATATGAAAACAGTTCTAAAATAGGCCATTCATTGAAGGTGTGCCTTATAGTGTGGAAAATGCGGTAGACTAGACCACTTGGAAGTTGGAATAAAGAAATAAAATAAGTCCTCTGTAACATCTTAACATCTCAGCACTCTAAATAGGCCTAGGCTCATTTAGCCTATAGAATGACCATTGCACCAATAAAAACTAGTATTTTTTAACAAATTAAATTAAGATACATTTTAAATTAAGATGGGTATTTGGCAATAACGAAATTAAGATAAAGGCTCTGCCGGACATTTAATAAAAGAATAATGCCAACATTAGCGTAAATACTCTGTCCACATTATGCATTTAAGACTCAAAGAATATTTAGTTATCATTTGAAAAACCTTAACTCACAGAGATTAGGCTAAGCCTACACGTTTTTGTGGAGGAAAATGATTGAATCCACTCTAGATGGCTTCAGCGCAGTCCTGTGCTCACTTATGGTGCGTCATGCTGCTCAGTGGAAGGCTACAGGAGCACTGAGCAGCATTGAGCGTCCTCTCGTGGCTGTAGACGGTAATGTTTTCTCTTGGTTTATTTCTCTTGGTTCATGTTATGTCAAATTAATTTTGATAAACAAGTCGCACCTGACTTTAAGTCGCAGGACCAGCCAAACTATGAAAAAAAGTGTGACTTATAGTCCGGAAAATACGGTAGCCTAATTTTTTTAATTATTAATTTAACCAACATTTATATTAATAACTGCAAAAAAAAATGCAGTTACCATGATGTATAGGGATGCATGATATATCGACCACTAGTGTTGTCACCGTACCGAAATTTCAGTATTCGGTACCGATACCAGTGAAAATCCACGGTTCTGGGTACCAATTTCGGTACCAAAGCAAAACACAAAAATATGCGAATTAATTTTTTTTTTTTTTTTACTTTTTAGCACAAAAAATAAAACCAATGTCATTCTTTATACTTATTTACAATTGTGTTTAAAGTTTTTTCTTCAAGTTATATAATTATGAAAAACAGTAAACAAGTTTCATCCAAATGTAATTTGTCTTTTAATTTATGAAATTTAAACACATTTTATTTTTGGTAAATAAAGGGGATTTGCTATTAAAATTAAAACATGGAAGAAATATTGTGATTTATTTCTTAAAAAAAAATAACGTTTTTTTTAAGAAAAATTTAACTTGTTTACTGTTTTTCATAATTATATTACTTGTAGTAAAACTTTAAACACAATTGTAAATAAGTATAAAGAATGGCATTGGTTTTGTTTTTAGTGATAAAAAGTAATTTTTTTATATTAGCATATTTTTGTGTTTTGCTTTGGTACCGAAATTGGTACCAATAACTTTTCACTGGTATCGGTACCGAATACTGAAATTTTGGTACCGTGACAAGACTAATCTGAATATGTGATGTAGGGTTGTGCCGATAAACGATAGTATCGTGTATCGACGAAAGTCAGAGATATCAACATAAGCAGATTTCTCTGACGATAATCAGGATGATATTAGGCTAATTTTCCTATTATTGTATTAGATTATAATAATAATATTAACTATTATTTTTATTTTTATTAGAAGGCTTATTATAGTTCTGCTATCAAGCTGCCCAGCTATTTCACTTCAGCACCGCATTTCTCACACACACCACACGCACGTGCAAGTGCAGGAGGATTAGAGTCTGTATTCAGTGAAGTTGTCCACTTTGACTCGGATAACTCATTAAATCCATGAAATGAAAGAGAAAACGAGGAGTTGGTGTCCCACACATTTAATGGCTGGTACACGGCAATGCGCTCTTCAAGAAAGAGATTAACTCGTCAAGCTCCTCTGGCTCCTCCCAGTGGTCCTATTGCCATTTGCAGAAACTCCATCGCTCCCGGTAAAAAATAACCAATCAGAGCTGCGGTCCGTAACTTTGTTTGTGTTCTAAATGTAGAAAAATGTATATAATAAGCGAGTACACCATTAATCCATTTTCCAAACCGTTTTTGGCTTGTCCTGAATCACTAGGGTGCACCTATAATAAGTGTTTATATTCTGACTATTTTAGATTGCTTCAGGGATACCGCGGTGGAGTAACCCAGTACCTTTGTGATTCTTCATAGACATAAACAGAGAGAAGTAGTTCCGGCTACGATGTTCCTTTGCAAGACGCAAGCAGTTCTGTTTATTAACCGCTAGAGCGTCAAAAGTTCCCTACCGCAGCTTTAAGTCATTTGTGGATTAATGCGTATTAGAGATGCGAACCGTTTAAAACGATTCAGTTCAATTTGGTCAACTGAATTATTCGTTCGCGAACCAGATATCCAGCTGTTTTGTTTTGAACTCTCTCTCTCACATCAGACACGGAAGAGAAGACAATGCTGAATAAAGTCGTCGTTTTTGCTATTTTTGGACCAAAATGTATTTTCGATGCTTCAAAAAATTCTAACTGACCCTCTGATGTCACATGGACTACTTTGATGATGTTTTTCTTACCTTTCTGGACATGGACAGTATACCGTACACACAGCTTCAATGAAGGGACTGAGAGCTCTCGGACTAAATCTAAAATATCTTAAACTGTGTTCCAAAGATAAACGGAGGTTTTACAGGTTTGAAACAACATGAAGGGTAAGTTATTAATTACATAAATTTGCTATCTGGGTGAACTAACCCTTTAAGGCGAGAATGAAACACAGGTTTGACCCGAGAAACATGAAAGACTTGGTGTACCCGACCAAGTATGGGAGATAACTTGAGCTTTACCGCCACCGGACTCAATACCTTGGTGATCTGATATGGCCCCATGAACCTGGGGGCTAACTTGCGAGAAGCCACCCGGAGAGGAAGGTCCTTGGTTGACAGCCATACTCTCTGACCACATACGTAGCGGGAAGCAGGAATACGGTGACGGTCAGCTGCTGCTTTGGTTCGTTTGAACACTCCCTAGCCAAGGTTTCCTCAGCCCTCCTCCAGGTGGCCACCACTGGCAAGGAGTTATGGGCATATTCAATCCAGGATAACTGTTGGCTCCAAGAACTCGGATTATGGGACGTCAGGCAGTGGAGAGCTTGTTCCAGAACCTGGTTTGCCCGCTCTGACTGCCCATTGGTCTGAGGGTGAAAACCTGACGACAGACTCGTAGAGGCCCCAATCTGTCGACAGAACTCCTTCCAGAACCGGGAAACAAACTGTGGCCCCCTATAAGAAACCACGTCCACCGGTAGGTCATGAATCCGGAAGATGTGGTCAACCACCACTTGAGCTGTCTCCTTAGGTGAAGGTAGTTTGGGAAGGGGGATGAAATGGGCTGCCTTAGAGAAGCGATCAACCACGGTCAATACTACAGTGTTACCCCTCGATGCTGGAAGGCCAGTGACAAAGTCAAGGGCTATGTTTGACCAGGGGCAGGAGGGGATGGGTAAGGGGTGTAGCAGACCAACAGGAGGCTGATTAAAACTCTTGTTCTGGGCGCAAATTGGGCAGGTAAACACAAACTGCCTGATGTCCTGGGCCATGGATGGCCACCAAAATCGCTGGCGGATGGCAGCCAGAGATCTCCAAACCCCAAGATGACAGACTAACTTGATGAATGTCCCCACTGGAGGACTTCAGGGCACAGCACAGCCGGCATGAAAAGTCTACCCTCTGGGCACCCCCTTGGCACCTCTCTCTCTCGTATGGCCTCCAGCACTCTTCTCTCCACATCCCAGGAGAGGGACCCCACCACAATTTCTCTAGGAATAATGGTTTCAGTTGATGCATCGGCTCTCTTAGTATCCCTGTAAAGACGGGAGAGGGCATCAGGTTTTACATTTTTGGAGCCTGGGTGATACGAGATAGAGAAGATGAACCGGCCAAAGAAGAGTGCCCATCGGGCCTGGCGTGAACTCACCCTCTTGGCCGAACGGACGTATTCCAAATTCTTATGGTCCATCCAAACCAAGAAGGGCTGTGCTGACCCCTTCAACCAGTGACGCCACTCACCCAAGCCCAGTTTGACCGCCAACAGCTCCCGGTTCCATACGTCATAATTCCGTTCTGCTGGGCTTAGGCGGTGAGAGTAGTAGGCATCCACCTCCACAATAAACTGATGTTCAGGGTCTGGAAACGAAAGAACAGGAGCAGAAATGAAACAGGACTTTAGGTCATTAAGTTAGGTCATTTGGGCCTTCAAATTCCACCTAAACGGTACCTTAGTGGAGGTAAGAGCTGTCAAGGGTGCAGCAACCTGATGAAAGTTTCTGATGAAGCGCCTGTAGAAGTTGGCAAATCCTAGAAACTGCTGCAGTGCCTTGCGTGAGTCTGGGGGTGGACACTCGGCTACGGCCCTTACCTTAGCGGGATCTGCTTTGATTCCCTCCACCGAAATGATATAGCCCAGGAAGGGAACTGACTTGGAGTGGAAATGCACTTCTCTGCTTTAACATATAGCTGGTTCTCCAGCATCCGTTGTAGCACCTGGCGCACGTGTTGGGTGTGTACCTGAAGTGAAGGAGAAAAAAATAAGAATGTCATCAAGGTACACAAAGACAAACTTATTAACCATGTCTCGCAACACGTCATTAACCAGGGCCTGGAAGATAGCTGGGGCATTTGTCAGGCCAAAGGGTAGCACCCGGTACTCATAATGTCCCGAAGGAGTGATGAATGCTGTCTTCCACTCATCCCCCTCTCAAATCCGAACCAGGTAATAAGAATTACGGAGGTCCAACTTACTGAAGACTTTGGATCCCTGCAAAAGTTCAAAGGCAGATGACATTAAGGGGAGGGGGTACCTATTCTTAATGGTAATGTCATTCAAACCTCTGTCATCAATACAAGGGTGCAAGGAACCATCCTTCTTAAAGAAAAATCCTGCGCCAGCAGGAGACGAGGAGGGACGGAGGGACTCGCAAATATATTTGTCTCTTTCTGGACCAGACAGGAAATATAACCGACCCCTGGGCGGAGAAGTGCCTGGGAGGAGGTTGATGGCACAATCATAAGGCCGGTGAGGAGGCAGGGACACAGCCCGGGACTTGCTGAAGACCTGCTGCAGGTCGCAGTACTCCGCCGGCACCCCGGAGAGATCAGCATCATCCACCTGCACAACAGGAAACACAGCACCAGGAAAAGAGGCAGAACCCAAGGCAAGACTGCTTCCAAGACAAAACTGAATTTCTGGCCCAATCCACATGAGGGCCGTGCTGCACCAACCACAGGTGTCCCAGAACCACTGAGGCACTCGGCGAGTCAAGAAGGTACAGCTTGGTTATCTCATGGTGATTGCCCGAGACGATAAGACTTACAGGAAGGGTGAGGTGAGTGATGGTGGTGATAGGGGAATCATCAAGAGACCAAACAGAGATAGGAGTAGAGAGGGGAACTGCAGGAATTCCCCACTGCTTGGCCAGTGCCGTGTCCATGAAACTACCACCAGCCCCAGAATCCACCAGGGCCGAACAGGAGTGACTGGAACCTCCAAACTGGACACCCACGGGAAGAAGTGTGCGGGAAGAGTGGGGGAAATTAAGAGGAAATGTGCCCACCAGAATCCCCCTGGCAACTGATGGGCCCTGGCTTTTAGCGGGCATTTTCCGACGAAGTGTCCGGCCCTCCCACAGTAGAAACATAAGCCCTGGGTGATTCTCTCTTGCTTCTGCTGAGGAGTGAGACGCAGATGTCCCACCTCCCACCTGCACAGGTTCAGGGTCAGCAGGAGATGGCAGAGGCAGGACCGGGGTGGAGTCGCTGGTCATTTCTCCCACCCTCCAAGAAATGCGAGCAGTCAGTTGTTGGTGACGAAGGCGAAGGCGGCTCTACACGGAGAGCCAAGTCGACCAGATCATCAAAAAGCTCCGTGGAAGCTCCTGGGTGGCGATCTTGTCTTGGATCTCCTCATCTAGTCCAGCACGGAACACAGCTCTGCAAGACCCCTCATTCCAGTCACAGGCCACTGCTAAGGTCTTGAATTCAATGGCAAACTCAGTCACTGAATGGCCTCCTTGCCGTAGCTGTGACAGCTGGGCTGCTGCTTCATCACCCCGAGCAGAACGATCGAATAACTTGACCATCTCCCGTTGAAAGTCCTCAAAAGAAGCACAAAAGGGTGCCTGGGCCTCCCACGCTGAAGTTCCCCAGTCACAGGTCCTGCATGTGAGGAGGGTTAAAACATAAGCCACCTTAGTCTCTGAGACAGGAAGGCTCTGCAGGAGTTAGGGTTCCCATCATGGGGAGGTGGGTTGTTGGCATGAGGCTCAGGGTCATGACTGGTAGAGGAAAGGCTAGTGGGGTCCTCCGATCTGGCAGATGTCTGTCTTCGAAGTTCCTGGAGCTGGGAAGTCAGCTCCGACAACTAGGCATTAAGGAACTCAACCTCCCGGGACGTGGATGTTATCTGGGAGGCATGCTGGCCCAAGAGAATGCCCTACTGGGATCTGCAAAAAGGTCAGTTTATTAGATAGGCTTTAATTTCAAAGGACAGAAAAAATACAAATAAACAAACAAAAGCTATCCAGGAACAGGGCAGTCTGGAGCAGATCCAAAAGAGCCTCCTGGACATATTCCACTTGGAAATCCACTAATGCAATGCCCAGATAAACTGACAGGGAGGCGGGGAACTGGTGGCGCTGTGCGGCGAAGAAGAAGAGTGACAGCAATCGGTGATTGCAAGCACAGGAGGGCTGAAGATTAGCACTGCCTGAAAGCAGGAGGAAGAGGGAAAAAACTAAACTAAAGGATGAAAAACAAAACGGGCACAATCTCTGTGCAGGCTAAATGAGAGATGTGGACAGAGCTAAGACATGAACGAGAACAACATGACGATCTGACAGACAAGCACACATGAGCACATGATGCAGAGCAGGTGATGACCAATAACAAGATAATAAAACGAGTGCGGAGACGGGCACAACGGTGACACAGAAGCACATGGTAAGTTTAAACAACCACACACACTATAGGGAAAAACAGACCGATTAGCCCGGGGATGTGACAGATAACTTCTGTGCTCAGATTCGGGCAAATTTGTCACAGGACACGCGATATGACAGTTGAGTCTGACAATATATGAACTAGCTGTTTTAAATACAGTATTTTTATATTTAGCGTTACTTTATCAGTATATTTTTAAATATATATATATATATATATATATATATATATATATATATATATATATATATATATATATATATTTAAAAATATACTGATAAAGTAACGCTTATATTTTTTTTATTATTATTTGTGATTCCATAGGCTCTCTCTCGTGCACCTGCACGGTTTAAAACACCAAATAGTGATGCTATGACAAGAACAAAGAGTCTCTCTCTCTTGCTCCACCCATATACGATAGTATTTTGAACCGTCAATCTCACGGGCTGACGACACAACGATCTGAAAAATGACCATATCGCCCAGCACTTATATGATGCATTTCCCTGTGCTGAATAAGCTGGCAGCACTTCAGTTTAACGGTGTTCAGCTCCAGCACACGCAGCTATAATAACTATAATTGGCAATGTCATAAACATAATATTATAAAGAGAATAATTCCTTAATAAAAAAATAATTGTGAATTATTTGGGTTTATTTGTCGTGTTTCAGCGAGTTCAGAGTGTGTCCACGACACATTTCACTATTCAGGTTTGTAGCGCGGGTGCATTGTAATATTGGAAATAATCTAACGATATGATCACACGCATCTAGTCAGTAAATCTGGTTCTGTGATTACCACTAAATTATACATTATACAAGGCATAAATCTTTATACAGTTTTCATGAGCACTTTGTCATTTGCATATGTTGTGGATTTGTCGGCCTGATGTTCATCAAGTTCATCTGGTATTTGCTATTGTAATGTATAGGAAAACAAAAGACTTCTTTAGATAATTTCATTCACAATAGAAAATAGAGAACAAATGTTTAAACTGTGAAATTTTACACCTTTATCCACTAAATGAGCTCATTTCAAATTTAATGCCTGCTACAGGTCTAAAATAAGTTGGCACATGGTCAACAAAGGGCTGAAAAAGCAATACATTTTGAAAAGATTCAGCTGGGAGAACGTCTCGCAACTAATTAAGTGAACAGGATTATCTATAAAAGTGATGTCTTATGGCGCTTTTCCACGATATGGCTTGGTACGGCTTAGTACAGTTCACTTTTGGGAGGTTTTCCATTGGGTACAGTACCTGGTACTTTTTTAGTACCAGCTCGGTTGAGGTTCCAAGTGAAGCGTACCATTACCAAAACATGACATGTAAACTCTGACTGCGTCACTGAACTTGTGATAAACACAACAGAACCACTAGATTTAAATCAGCACAGCCAGTAAAGGATTGAATGTAACTGTTTTGAACAAGCTCACCTTTATTTGGAAATCAAAAATTGTCTGTCTGTTGAGAAAGTACAGACGTTTCTCTCATTGTTAGCAGAGGACTGGATCCAGCAAGAGCTTGATGGGGCAATGTGGAATGAAAAAGTTATTCAGTCGAGGCAGTAGAGGAATAATCCTATTAACTATAAAGTGATACTTAACTGAATTGGAATAGCAAACCATGCAGAGCCAAGGCGTGCTGAACTGAGCCGAGCCGAGTCATACCACACAGTGGAAAAGCACCATTAGAGAGGCAGAGTCTCTCAGAAGTAAAGATGGGCAGAGGCTCTCCAATCTGCGAAAGATTGTTGAAATAATATTTGAAAATCACTGGGTATTATTTTTCAAAAATTGTACCTGTCCCCTGCAAGCACAAACACTCATAAACATAGAGAGAGGGAGAGAGACCGGATTCACACTTTCAATCTGTATGATAAATGGTTTAATTCAGAAGATAGGCTTAACTCAAGCCATATATTGATTGTAATGTGCTGAAAAATATTAAAATAATAAACATAAACAAGTGACGGCACACATAACAGTAATAGTCCAATGATTAGCATAAATCAACTGCTCATAAGGCTAGGACATTTCTATTTTAAAAACTTCAATCTCTAAAGGAAAAAAATAAGAGATGGGAGGAAAAATATTCTTCAGTTTCTTCTGTTGCAATTATATTCTTGGGTAATTATACTGTATATAGACTGCGGGCATCAGGGAGCCATTTGAGATTTGCAATCACACTTACTCTGTTTATAGTACAGAGTAGCAGTACTTGGCACACATTTTACAAGATTAGATGTTTGCCAGTGGTGTTCAGGATCTGAAAATTGTTCGCCATAATCCTATCAGTCATCTCTCCTTACTGTTCATGTGGGAAGTGAAATGTTATGTTCTGTAATGTAACAGGCTACTATGTTCCTTAAGTGACTCCATAGAACGGGTTATTTGTTTTCGCGCCTTTCTGAATATGGATTCAGCCACACCTCTAACCCAGTCGGGGGTGTTTGTTGTCCACACATAACTCTTATTTGACATCATCCCAAGTTACTGTAACCGTTATATGCTACGCAATTCTTTTTCACAATGTGTTTGAGAAAACGGGGGAAACTTTTAAGACATTAATCGCTATTCGATATTCTCTAAATAAATCAACTAATCAAATATTTGAAAATCGTGACCCATCCCTAGTAAAAATAGGGCTCCAGACTAGGGATATGCCGGTATCAATTTTTCCTGTTGCGATTAATTGATCATGCTTTTATCACGGTATATGGTATTATCATGGTATTGAAATTTAGTTTCAAAAAGGGGTCATAATACAGTATAACAGGTTAAAAAACCTTTTTATAACAAAAATAACTGAACATATAAGTACAATAAAGCAATACAGAAAAATATATCAAGTTAAAAGTTTTACACAGATTAATGTGCAAAAGAACTAGAAAGTCAAGTCAAGTAACCTTTATTTATATAGCACTTTAAAAAATATATATTGCGTCAAAGCAACTGAACAACATTCATTATGAAAACAGTGTGTTAATAATGCAAAATGATAGTTAAAGGCAGTTCATCATTGAATTCAGTTATGTCATCTCTTTTCCGTTAAATAGTGTCCGTGCATTTATTTGCAATCAAGTCAACGATATCGCTGTAGATGAAGTGACCCCAACTAAGCAAGCCAGAGGCGACAGCGGCAAGGAACCGAAACTCCATCGGTGACAGAATGGAGAAAAAAAACCTTGGGAGAAACCAGGCTCAGTTGGGGGGCCAGTTCTCCTCTGACCAGACGAAACCAGTAGTTCAATTCCAGGCTGCAGCAAAGTCAGATTGTGCAGAAGAATCATCTGTTTCCTGTGGTCTTGTCCTGGTGGTCCTCTGAGACAAGATCTTTCCAGGGGATCTGTATCTGGGGCTTTAGTTGTCCTGGTCTGTGCTGTCTTTCAGGGCTGTAGAGGTCCTTTCTAGGTGCTGATCCACCATCTGGTCTGGATACGTACTGGATCCAGGTGACTGCAGTGACCCTCTGATCTGGATACAGACTGGATCTGGTGGCTACAGTGACCTCGGAATAAGAGAGAAACAGACAAACATTAGCGTAGATGCCATTCTTCTAATGATGTAGCAAGTACATAGGGTGTTATGAGAAGTGTTTCTGGTTCCGGTTTACCTTATTAATGCAGCCTAAAAATCCTTTAACGGATTTGGATATTAAAAGCATATTAGTATGTTATGTGTAAGCCAGGTTAAAGAGATGGGTGTTTAATCTAGATTTAAACTGCAAGAGTGTGTCTGCCTCCCGAACAATGTAAGGTAGGTTATTCCAGAGTTTAGGCGCCAAACAGGAAAAGAGTTTTGAGAACGTAGCGGACGTAGAGGATTATAATGTAGAAGGAGCTCATTCAAATACTGAGGTGCTAAACCATTCAGGGCTTTAAAAGTAATAAGCAATATTTTAAAATCTATATGATGTTTGATAGGGAGCCAGTGCAGTGTTGACAGGACCGGGCTAATATGGTCATACTTCCTGGTTCTAGTAAGAACTCTTGCTGCTGCATTTTGGACTAGCTGTAGTTTGTTTACTAAGCGTGCAGAACAACCACCCAATAAAGCATTACAATATACTAACCTTGAGGTCACAAATGCATGGATTAACATTTCTGCATTTGACATTGAGAGCATAGGCCGTAATGTAGATATATTTTTGAGATGGAAGAATGCAGTTTTACAAATGCTAGAAATGTGGCTTTCTAAGGAAAGATTGCGATCAAATAGCACACCTAGGTTCCTAACAGATGATGAAGAATTGACAGAGCAACCATCACATCTTAGACAGTTTCTAGGTTATCACAAGCAGAGTTTTTAGGTCCTATAATTAACACCTCTGTTTTTTCAGAATTTAGCAGTAAGAAATTACTCGTCATCCAGTTTTTACATCGACTATGCATTCCATTAGTTTTTCAAATTGGTGTGTTTCACCGGGCCACAAAGAAATATAGAGCTGAGTATCATCAGCATAACAGTGAAAGCTAACACCATGTTTCCTGATGATATCTCCCAAGGGTAACATATAAAGCATGAAGAGTAGCGGCCCTAGTACTGAGCCTTGAGGTACTCCATACTGCTGTTGTGATCGATATGATACATCTTCATTCACTTCTACAAACTGATGGCGGTCACATAAATACGATTTAAACCATGCTAATGCACTTCCACTGATGCCAACAAAGTGTTCAAGTCTATGCAGAAGAATGTTGTGGTCAATCGTGTCAAACGCAGCACTAAGATTCAATAAAACTAATAGAGAGATACACCCACGATCAGATGATAAGAGCAGATCTTTTGTAACTCCAAGGAGAGCAGTCTCAGTACTATGATACGGTCTAAATCCTGACTGGAAATCCTGACTGGAAATCCTCACATATACCATTTTTCTCTTAGAAGGAATATAATTGTGAGGATACCACCTTTTCTAGTATCTTGGACAGAAAAGGGAGATTCGAGATTGGTCTATAATTAACTAGTTATTTGGGGTCAAGTTGTGTTTTTTTTGATGAGAGGCTTAATAACAGCCAGTTTGAAGGTTTTGGGGACATACCCTAATGACAATGAGGAATTAATAATAGTCAGAAGAGGATCTATGACTTCTGGAAGCACCTATTTTAGGAGCTTAGATTGTATAGGGTCTAACATACATGTTGTTGGTTTAGATGATTTAACAAGTTTATACAGTTCTTCCTCTCCTATAGTAGAGAATGAGTGGAACTGTTCCTCAGGGGGTCTATAGTGCACTGATGTGATACTGTAGCTGACGGCTGAATGGTTGCAATTTTATCTCTAATAGTATCGATTTTAGAAGTAAAGTAGTTCATAAAGTCATTACTGCTGTGGTGTTGGGAAATGTCAACACTTGTTGAGGCTTTATTTTTCGTTAATTTAGCCACTATGTATATATATATATATATGTGTGTGTGTGTGATATGTAAATATCTGTGTGTGTGTGATGTAATATCTGTCTCATTAAACTTAATTTAAATAAACAAATATTCGAATATTGTTTTTTTGTGAGCTCAAATATTCGAATATGATATTTGCTGAAAACGCCGATCCCTAAAAAAATTTATAATCCAGATAGTCCTGTTTATGACTCACTGTTAAACATTTGTGATTGTATCTCCATTAGGGGCTGTTCACATATTGCGTCTTTTGCGTGCTCATGTTCGTTATTTCCAATGTAGCTCATAATGGAAGCGACGCGGTAGCGACACGCTCGTTTTTCCAGGCGCGTCCACACCGCATTGAGTTAAAAACATCTCAACTTTTCAGAGAGCCGCAAGCGCACCGCAGGTCATGTGACAAGAACTATCCAATCAGCTTCATCCTTTCCCATAACATCGTTAAAATCTCAGCCAAGATGAACGAACAGCTGACCATAGCTATATATGGATTGCTATTTTGAAATAAATTTAGTAGCAGAGCTACTGCAAGTGATTTTCAGTGCTGCAAATCCATTTGCTGAAATTTCTGTGTCTTCATGGAGAGAGCAGGACATGGTTGCTTAGCAATGGCAGACGCCTCAGGAATGCAACTACTTGAGCGCTTTGGAGAAGGAGAAAGCAGCGCGCCTAGCGTTTTCCACGCTTTTTAGGTGCCATATGTGAACGGCCCCTTAGGCTATGGTGTTTTTTTTTTTATGTGTGGGGGGCGGCACGTAGATATTCCTATATATATATATATATATATATATATATATATATATATATATATATATATATATATATATATATATATATAGTTTGTGTGTGTGTGTGTTGGCATGAATATTTATATATATTTGCTTCTTTCCATTTTGTATTTACTTGTTCTTTTACTTTCAATACTCAAATAAGTTTAAGATTTAAAAAATAATTATTATGTTTTAATTACAATAAATGTCAAAGATTTTTACTCCGTATTCTAAAGGGTGGCTTCAACTTCTGACAAAGTCATTTTCTGGTAAGATATCTGTACTTTTACTTGAGTATGACTTTCAGGAACTTTATACACCACTTTATACAAACGAGGACCAGTGGGCAGCCATATTGCTGCAGTGATCAGGGTCTCACCTCAGTCATGGAATTGAAGGTGGAGAGAGCGCTTGTTATTCACTCCCCCCACCTACAATCGCTGTCGATCCTGAGACTCGAATCTGCAACCAATGGGTTACAAGTCCGACTCTCTAACCCTTAGGCCACAACTGCCTCAAAACTATTTACAGTGTCTGCTATATTTTTTCTCCATAAGTTATGACCGATAACAAATATTTTTGAACTCTTTTAAACCAAAACTGAGCTGTCTCATACCCTCTCACTCACAAGCACTTGTCAGCCTTTGAGATGTAATTCTTATCTCTTAATGTTTCCTTGCTGCTATGGTAACCAGTGGCCTTGGGGTATCACAGACATCCCGGCACCAACTCCAGTTGTTTGGTGAGGGGTCTACTGGGCAGTTCGTTAAATACAATATAATGATGTGTCTGATTTGTCCAGCAGTTACACTGTGCACAAAATAATGCAGACTTATAATAGTATTTATAGTATTTTTGTAATGAATTAAAAAAAATGACATCAGTTTCACATTCTAGTGTGACTCTTTCCAAGTCCAACCCTACACTTTTTTTATGTGGTTGAATATCCTCTTTCACTCATTAATACTGTATGTCATATAATGAAAGATAAATTAATTGTAAATGCAATTTTATGTTGATTTTTAAACAAAGGTATTAAAACACGTCTGCCGTTATTCTGTTAATTTGTGCTTTTTTATTCATTTTTTTATACAGATGATCAGCACTGCTGGCACTGTGGGTAAATGGAAGGCAATGGCACGTCCATCTTTACCTTCTTCATTGGACTCCACATTACCTGGGATATCTCGAGAAGTGCTGTCTGTGTCCATGGAACCAAAATATCAATGTCAGCAGTGCAAAGAAATTCTTAGGAAACCTTTCCAAGCACAGTGTGGACATCGCTTCTGTGTGTTCTGTTTCAAACAACTCACCAGGTACCCAGGGCAACCCTCTGCCTCTTGCTCTGCATTTATTGCCACCCTCTCCATGGACATTCCCAATCCCTTTAATCTACCACTGCACTGTAGCTAGATGGAAAAATATCCCTCCTTTTCGCTTGATGTTGATCCACTCTTTTGCCTCTTGAACCAAAGGGTTCTCCTTCAGTCTGGATATACTATCTTCACTTACCTCTGTGGATATGTCCTAGGATATTTTCAATCTTTGGTGAGCTTTACCTTGGTGTCAGTCATTTGGCTATAGCTTTTTGTCAACTTTATAGTGATTTTATCTATCAGCATATATTTTTTTAATATACAACTAATGTTATGTCTGAAAACAAGTTTTTCTGTGCTTGAAAAAAAAAAAGAAAAAAAGGAAGAACTCATGAATGTGAATTACATTTTCTGTTTGAGAAGCTATAAAATGTTATCTGGTATGAAAACGAGTGGAGTATTACACATTTTAAAATGAAGAAAGAGGATTTATTTTCCATATTTTAAATAAGTATTCTTTCTTTGAAATAATTGATTTCAAGAGAATCTGTATAGAAGAGGGATGATCACAAAGAAAGATGAAAAAGAAATAAACTATTAAACTGCTGATAAGCATTAAACGACGACCTGTCTTAAAAATGTCTTAAGTAAAAAACATGTAATGCTCTGTCTGCCTGTTATCATAATTGATTAATATATATAGAAAATAACGTAAGGCTTATAAGTTAATTCCACTGACTGCTATTGTATCTAATATAATTGAAAGTCATATGAAATGCATTGCCTAATTTATTGTACTCAGAACATATCCTTTGAATTCATAAACTTTACCCACCTGCAAATTTCATTGTGAGAAAAAACTGGGCATGTTAAAAAAAAAAAAAAAGACATTATAGGGACTCACCAAAAGAGAATGTTTTGGAGAAGTTTGTGAGGATCAGTGGTGTTTAGGTACATAAGGGCCTCAGATGCTACTAACACAGACATGGTGGCTTGTTCTGACAGAGCCTGTTTATTGATGATGATGACCGCCTTCAGATTGCTTAGTTTCTGTACATTCAGAATGTTTTCATTTGTTTTTTGGTTTGTTTAGTGATTCTGAATGATTGATAGACTTAAGGTGAATAATTAATTCCTGCAAGTTAAACTATAGATAAAAAATTGTTGGTCTCTGTAATAGGGCTGTCACGATATTAGATTTTTCATATCACGGTTATTGTGGCCATAAGAATTCACGATGTCGATATATCGTGATATCTATAGAAACCTTGGGGTAGGGAAGATGTCAGTCAAAATTATTTTTTACTTTGTTCATTGAGTTTTTCTTTTTCACCCAACGAGCATAATATTGATACTGATAAACGCAGGGCACAAGACTCTGGCTTTCTCCGTCTTCTTTGAAGCTCTTATGAAATAACAAGAGAGAAAATACTGTCAAGTTCAACAGTATGATGAATAAATATTAATGGTAACACTTTACAATAAGATGCCATTTGTTAACATTAATATATTAACGAACATGAATGAACAATGAACAATACATTTATTACACAATTTATTCATCTTTGTTAATGTTAATAAAAATCGAGTTGGGGGGTGAAATGCTCGTTTTCACTCAATATCCTGTTAATCTTGAGTACCTATAGAGTAGTACTGCATCCTTCATAACTCCAAAAAGTCTTTAGTTTTATTATATTCATAAGAGAAAGATAGTCTGTACCGATTTTTCCCGGAAAAACACGACCGGCTGGAGGCGTGACGTGTGGGCCGAGCTAAAGAATCACGAGCGCCAGTAGGCTTTTGCGTTGAGAGCGTTTGGAAGCTGTGACATTACCGTGAGGAAAAAAAAACATCATCCAAAACAAACCATGGCTAACAGTCAGATTCAGCCGTTTATTTATGATCCAGAATCAGATCCCGAGGCTGAAACTGAACGAGAGCTGAAGCAGTAACGACTCGCTCCGAGCGGGGCTCGAACCCGGGTCTCCGGCATGGGAGGCGGACGCACTAACAAGGAGGCAGAGATATTTTAAGCAGTTTTACTCACCGCCTGCGGTTCCAACACACGATCGTGACCCTTTTTCGTTGAGATTGCATCATCCTTAAGAAATAAACGATACGCAAATCCGGCGTCAAACTGGGCCTTGTTTGTAAAACAAGCATCTTCGAAATGCAGGGAACAAACAAAAACACTTGCACAGCTCCGTTGATGCTCTGTAAAAATAAACTCCATCCACTGGTCCCTTATTGTTGTTTTTTTTTTTTTTTTGGTAATCTGTGCAGGGTTGTCTTGCCCTGGCGACCAAAAACACACTCCTTCAAACGTACAACTTAATTTTTGAAACTTTTTCCATGTTTAGCCAACTCTAACTTTAATCCAACTCTTTAACAGTGTAAAAAACTCAGTATGCATGAAATAGCATTTCACCCCCCCCCCCCCCCCCCCACCCCCTTAAGTAAAAGTGCTTTTGGCTGTAGCGATTATAGGTACAAGCATGGAAAAAGTTTAACCATCATTTACTTGTGGCTCAGATAATTGTCAGTTTGCATACAGCCTTATATTATGTCAGCCAGTAGAAGATGCAAATGGGAACATCAAATTTGGTGTGATACATTTATCCTTCCTCATGTTTTGCTTTTAATTATTATTACGCACATGCTGCTTTCACTTAAATCTTTTCCTTAGGCCATCCTTAAAAATATTCTTGTTTGCCGTAACCCAACCGACCCTGTCAATTTAGGATCAACTCAATGTTTTTTTTTTTTTTGCTTTTAGTCCGACCGACTTGCCGGTTGTACATTTGCGTTAAGTCCAACCAATTTTTTTTATGCTTCAAACAACTAACACAAAAGCAATAAAATAGTATTAATTATATTTTAGTAAGTATTGTAAAATTACTTAAGAATGAGAAGTTGTCGTCATAGCACAAAGCCCCTCCCTCGATATCACGGTCTCCGCCATGTTGGCAGGATACCGGCGGCGAAACAGGATTGTTTACACGTGTTGTTAACTCGGTAGTAGAGGAGGTTCTCGCAATTCTGCACTGTTTTACCATGCCTGGAAGTTACTGCTGCGTTAAAAACTGCTGCAGTACCTCACACGATACATATGGAAAACATAGGAACAATGGAATACAGTTTTTTTTTAGGTTACACCAAGCGCAAAACAGCGGTATTTGGAGAAGCTCTCAAGCGGCACAGAGACCAGGACCATTTACCTCCATGCACACATATGGACATTGGGAATCATATTGTCTTTGGTTTAAGTTACTACACAATGCAGGAGTTTAAAAGCCACAAGTCTTTGGAAAGTTACGAGGCTTTCTGCTGTGGCTGGGTCCATCTACAGCAGGTGAAGAAAACAGTGTTGTACTGGCCAAAGTAAGTTTATTCACATGCGTTTTAGCGTATTGTAATTACATTGCATTTAGAATGCACTTCTTGACCAAAATGACAAAGTAATTAACTGCGACTGTTTCGTAAACACTAGATTGTAACGAGATGTTCAATTTATACAAACGTTTCCAACATGTTTTGATGTAACGTTAGGCTAAAGCTTTGTATGTTTAGTTATAATTTGATTTTAACCCAATGACACATACTGTACCAGGTTTTTTTTGTTGGGGGCTGCAAATTGGACAAACCAGTTCTGGGTTAGCTAGGGTAGTTAAATGTGTGATTGCGAGATGTAAATGTCCTGGTTAGATTAATGCTATTAACAGCGTGAATGCAAAGTGACTTACATCGTAAAGAATATAATTCCCAATGTCCATATGTGTGCACAGAGGTAAATTGTTCAGCTCTCTGTGCCGCTGCAGGGAACTCGTATGGGTCGATATTTTAGATGCCTGAGAGCTTCTCCAAACACCGCTGTTTTGCGCTTGGTGTGAGCTTGTTCCTGTAAGGTCCCCTTTCTTTTGCCTTATGTTTTTGCATTGCTTTACTTTCTTCCTTTTCTTTCGCGTATTCGTGGATCCGTCTTGATCTGTTCCGCCGACAAAATAAATGCGCAAAAATGAAAGCGCTCTGAAATGTTTAGTCGCGCCTCTGTGAAGTTCTGAAGGCATTGCTCCTGGCAACCAATAGTGTATCCTGCCATCAAGGCCGACCGGCTCAGACCCCTCCCAAATCAATCCAAATTGGCACGTGACTCCTCACTCTCATTGCCTAGGCCTACATACAAACGAAGGCTACGTTCTTTCTTTAAAAAAAAAACTGTGATGTCATCTATGTTTACACGGATGTCACACTATGGCCTGTGCGTTCGCTTTTTCTCATACTCTCGTTCACTGTCAGAGTCAATGGTTTGCACTTGGTAATGATGGCTGCGGCTGCAGTAAACAAAATGTTCATGGTCACTGTTCAAAGTCATATGGGTTCAGGCACCATAATACATCTACAAAATTAATTAAAACAGCTCAACACCGCTTTAACTTGGCACGAAGTTCTGGAAAAACTGTGCCCAGATCTTTTCCCATCCCTTCTCCCGTCTAGTCTAAAACCGTGACCGTGTAGACTGTCACTTATGTTTGAAAATATATTGCACAAATCGATTGGACCAACTAACACAAGTTTCGAAAACGAAAATAGGAAATAGATTTTAACGACCTTCTCTCGCAGCACGTCCAGGTTTTTTTTTTTTTTTTTTGAAACACGCGTCACGCAGCAACTGCAGCTTCGGACACACACGCGTAACAGCAAATAATACTTCTGCACAATGTTTCTCTTTTTACAACAGAAATGTGAATTCTGCCGGTATTCTCATGCATACAGATACTGATTCGGGCTAGAATTGCCGTATGCAATTTTTTTTCTTCACATTTCTAATTGTAAACACAGCCATGTTGAAGCCTGCAGTAAATGTTTTGCATTGTTATGGCAGTCCACTCTGCTTATTGTTTTTCGAGAATGTTGCACTCCTGTTTGTCATTGTGCACTTAACTCCAATAAATCATCAGAAATATTGGTCTTTACCAATATATTGAATCTTTACATTCGTCCTGCCTGTTGTCCATGGATTTACCTATATTTGGTGTTATTTGCTGTATAAAATGCATCTGGACATGCTAAATCGTTTTTACAATCGATTCAATGAAGTCTTGTCACTCAATTCAAACAAGATTTGTTTTTTACAAAAGTGACAATCCAAGAAAGTAAACAGTCTCTCATTTGTAGGTTGCAAGCTGTGGATTCAAGTAAAACAGTATAACAGTACCTCATTTTTTTTCTTCTCACCTGAAATCCATGCAATTAACATGTTTGTGATCTATATAGCCTGCATCAAAATGAGGTTTGCAATGATCTGCCAGAAGGCACGGGTTGAAGACCCAGTCTGTGACGTCACGATATGCTAATTTGTTTAAATACATACCTACACAATCAATATCACCAAAATTGTACTTTTTTTTTTACATTGAAACTTGAAAAAATATATATATATATAGACCTGCCTACCGACCCTTTAAAAAAAAAAATATTTACTGTTACTGCAAGCCAAAATATTTTTAAGGATGGCCTTATCAAAGCACTACTTTCTTGTTGCAAATTAAGCTTGAAAGCTTTCTTTGGGTAGATTTTATAAATAGCCCTCAAATAAGAGAAGGCTGTATATTAATGCTTTCCCAAAACTGTGGTGTTTATAGTGTGCTTTAAGTTCGATCTTGCCTTGCTCTGTTTTGCAGGCTGCACAGTTAAAGTTAAAATCTTTACTGTTAAAATCTTTCCTCTTCATTAGCTTGGGGCCCATACCATGCGAAGCCTGTCGTGCTGAGGGTATATTTGAAGAGGCAACATCTATGCTCAATATTGCAGTGGTAAGTACTATCATTCTTATTTCCTTTTAACTCTTATTCAGTGTATACATTCTTGGCAAATGTACAACCACTGGTGTAATGTTTAACAGTTACAATTAGAGCTGGGACGTAAAATCGATGCAAAAATCAATTCGTAGATTTTCAGAATGCATCGCGATTTCTCTGGAATCGATACTGTGCTTGGATTTCAACTGCGGATGACGCAGTAGTTTTTATTTGTACACTTAAATGCGTGCAAAAAGAGAGCTTGTGTGTTTGGCCGAGTCATGTATTTTTACCTCAGCTTAAAATGCTTTTATGCCATGAGATTAATATAAAAACAGAACACTGTGAACACCTTTGTAATTCGCTTCAACCTTTTTGAATTTTGTGAATAATTTTAAGTGTATGTGTAAGGATTTGGAAACAAGCAGAGTACGGCTGTTTCTAAAGCATGCAGTGTCATCTGCTGTTCAAAACTAAGTTCAGAATCGATTCAAGAAAGAATAGTGATGCATTCTGAAAATATCAGAATCAATGCTCAATCATTTATCGATACATGATGCATCGATTTATTTTCCCAGCCCTAGTTACAGTGCAGTTTCAAAGGGTATTTGTTAATGAAGAAAATTCCATGGTTTTTGATTCCCCCATAGGCATTTCCTGATAATGCTGCACGAAGGGAAATTGATAGCTTGCCAGCCAAATGCCCAAATGATGGATGTAGTTGGTCTGGAACACTGAAAGAGTATGAGGTGAGAGCATTGTTCACCTGGCTTGTCATATCGGTAACACTTTAGTATAGGGTCCAATTCATACAAATAACTAGTTGCTTATTAGCATGTCTATTATTAACATATTGGCTGTTTATTAGTGTTTATAAAGTACATATAATGCATGACATCGATAAACCTAAACAATATCCTAAACTTAACAACTACCTTATAATCTATTAATAAGCAGCAAATAAGGAGTTAATTGAGGCAAAAGTCATAGTTAATGGTTTGTTAATAGTGAGAATTGGACCCTAAAATAAAGTGTGACGTCATACCAATCTTAAAATGTTTTACATTTCCAAATGTCAACTATTATGATGACATTTTCTTTAAACATTTTTAAGTCTTCTAACCCAACAGTTAGGCAAATAATAAAAAATAAAGAGACAGAGCAACATACGTCATAATCTGAAAACCACGTCCACCGGGTGGGGGTGCAATCCAGAGTTCTCCATTGACTTTCTGTTGCGGGAAGCTGCCTCCTTGTCATTTCCGACTTATGACTTATAAATTTGCTTCCTGCGATAGAAAGTCAATGGAGAGCCTTGGATTGCTTCCCCCCAGTGTGGGCATGGCCTAAATGGATTCTGTCTCTATACTGTCAGTTTGGAAAAATAACATCCGCCCATGCCTGTGAGTATGAAAGTCAGCACTTAAAGATGGGGGTTGGGTGGAAAGTCCCAAGGCTGCCTGGAAAGTACCAGTGTTACCATGTACACAGTAGAAGATAAGCTTTGAAAATTGCTAGTGTAGTATTTGTGTTTTAAAACTGTTAAAAGCATAATAACCTTTTACCCTTCTGTGTAATGATAATGGTTTAGTTTATTTAAAAATGTTAAGCTTGGAAGGCTTTTTTGTATTGAAAACTGTTTTCAGAATAAAAAATAAACTAATTTAATGAGTACTGTAGCTTCAGAGAGCTGATGGATATTTAGTGTTATAAGTGTATGTGATTGTGTAAGATGAGAGTAATGCTTGAAGTTATTTATAATTTGTGAACCTGTAAATTTTGAGTGCTAACAAACTCTTGCCTATTTTCTAGGGCTGTGAATCTTTGGGAAGGCAGCGATTCGATTCACGATTCATAGGTTTTCGATTCGATTCAAGAACGATTTCTGCAAATTTAGAACGATTCAATTCTAATTTGATTCACAATTAATTCGATTCGATTTGATTATAATGTTTAGATTTTGCACTCTTTAAGTGCATTCACAGGATTATTTAAATGCTTCCCCTAAATTTTGTAAATGCTAAGTCAGGGGTCAAATTACACCAGCCTTTATGGTTAGAGGACCATAGATTAGAAAAAAGAAAAAAGAAAACACATTTTGTCCATTGTTATATGCTAGTTTAATGTTGCTATGGCATACGCAATAATGTATGTAAGCCAAGATTTTAAAAAAGAGCTTTAAGAGTATTATGTATAAGCTAATATTTTGTCACACCGGGGATGTAGCCATCATTTCAGAAGTGACAGAAATGTCAAATACAATTGTTTTATGTATGTAGCCTATGTATTATCATAATTATTATTATTATTAATTTTATTGTATTTTTATTTTTTTACAAGGAATTCTCTTCTTTTTTTTATTACTTTTAATTAACTGTAAGAAATCAAATACATTGCTGGAATAATATTCAATCATTTGTTATCGATAATTTTTTCCAAATGGCAATTTTATGATTGATTTATATACTAGGCTACATTTAATTATCAGTTATTTAAATTTTCTGCACAGAATGAGGTAGAAAATATACTTTATAGTTTCTGTACTGTCATAAATTCAGTTTAGCTGCAGATAAATTCAGTTTAGCTGCCTGGCATGCCTCTGAGAGCAAGATCACTTCTCTTTCAGTGTGAAAACTTCTTTATTTAATTTTCAGAAAATAAAATGCTATAGTAGCTATTTAACGTCACAATCACTGTAGAGAGTCAGGAGTTGGAATTGCGAGTATTGAAAATGATCAGGATAGAGTATTTTAGCATCTATTTAGCATAGTATTATATACAGTTGATGGCCAGCCTAATTGGGCATTACCGCCACCGCGTAACTGTAATTTAGTCGCGTGTTAAAATCATTTGCGAAAGTATCGCCAGGTGGCGCAAAGGGACAGAATGCGAAATTAATGTAATTGTAAAATTAGATAAAAGAAGGAAGTAAAACAACAATAACATTATGATATAACATTGTAACATTTAAAGAAAAAAAACAAATGTACAATTTGTTAATTTCAAAATGTAGGATAGTCTTAGGCTACAGTCTACTCAGCAAAAATTAAAAGAAGACCATTACACAAAGGATCATATGCATGCTATTTTTTATTAAACAGTAAATAAATTAAAGGGCTATATTATATAAGTTTTCATTTCATTTTCATTTCGGTTCATTCTTGGTTTAAAAAAAATCATCAGGTTTCATATGCAGAGCGAAATGAGAACGGTCCAGCATTTAGCAATAATTAGTGTTAACTCTGTTATTATTCTTGATTTTTCAAACTACCAACACTTTGCATTTTTGAATTATGCCTTATGTGTGACCAAAAATTAACCCTTAAGGCACCAGAGTTTTTTGGAAAAAATGTTGTATTTTGTCATCAATATTTCAAAAGCTTGTGGCTTGAAAGGGCTTAAAGATAAACGCACAGACGCGAATACACGCAACCTCCATTTCTTTCTCTCTCTCTCTCTCTCTCTCTCTCTCTTTCTCGAATAAGCAATATTTGACAAAATGGTTTAGCGATTTCTCATTACTGGGGGGATTAGTCTACGGCAGTTATCGCCCTGATCAGACATATGCTGTGGCACTATCATACAGTCTGTAATGATATGACATTAGCTGTAGCAGCCATGTTTACGAGATAATTCATACCCCTTCGTCTGAAGTGTGGTCCCGAAAAATCTTCGTTTGAAGGGCTATCTGGCCCTTCCCCTTACACCTTTCCCTCCAACCAAAAGAGAATCGAGACACCCCTACCCCTTCACATGAACACGCGAAACGGAGGGGAAGGGCTAAGGTGTAGAATTGGGATTGGGCCTTAATGCTTACAATGTTATTAGTTTGGCATGTGATATAGGGAAAATCGTTTACACAAAATAGCTTAAGCCACTTTGAAACTCTCCTGTTATTTTTATTGTTTAATTTTTTTATAGGCTACGTTATGAACATAACATTTCAAACATACCGAAATACTTTATCCATGGAGTGAAGGGGGAGCTTGTTCCTGTATCAGTGCGCGTGGAGGGGAAGTTGTTGCTGCTCACAGACTCTGCTGCGAGTGAGAGAGATGTTTCACCTGACGAAATGAAGACGACCGTAGCAGCACAAGCACCTCACATCCGCCAAAAATCAACCTGCAGCAATGCTCGTTGATCCACTAACCAAGCTTTACTTTTGCAGGTCGCATGGCAGTAAATAATATGATAATATGACCATGCAGTCAATACAGATATTTAATAAAAACATTAAAACAAGCAGTGCTGTAAAATAAAACAATAAAAAACACACGCCAGGTCTACACCGGACACAAGTGGAGCGATCCAACAAAAGACAACAGAACACAGTGATGGATACACTGGACACGATCCCCATCAGTGAACTGATGCTCGTTCTGTTTATGATGAAATGTTCTGACACTGGGTTCAGATGATTTGACACTATAGTGTGATGTCATCAAGTTTGCAAATAAGTTCTATAAGAAATAAATAAATAAATAAACCAGCGGCATAACGAGATGGAAATATAGACTAGAAAATATATAAACAGGTCCTCCGTCCATGACACTGACTCACTGCTGAGCTGCCAGTTTTAATCTTAACAGCTCTTAACGCTGAGTGGATGGTTAGATGCATAATGGGCTGGTATTAAATAAATAAATAAATAAAAATAAAGGTCTTTCAAGCATTAAGGTAATAACATTACTGTTTTTTTAATCATCTTGTTGCAGTTATAAATTTGACTGCTAAATGAATGAAAAAGAACTATATTAAAATTGTTTTGTAAAAATTTTCGTCATTTGAATATTGATTTAAAAATCAGTTTAAATCATAAATCAGATTTTTTTTTACGCCATATGCTATTGCCCAACTTTAAAAGCAAGTAAAGAAGGCTCCCTTTAAAAAGTTGTCAATTACTAAAGCTCTTTTTTAGATTGTGTGAATTTTGTTGATTATAATGAGAGAAGTTGACTTTAATCGTGAGGACGTTTTATTAATCCGTCAATTCTTTAGAGTTTCAAAGATTTAATCGTGCAGGTTTAATTTGATTTGTTTTTTGTTTTAGGCAAATTAGGCCTAAATAATGGGAACGAAATTATACAGTGCTTCATGTTTAAACATGCAACAATTTCTTAATCATTTTACAGACAAATGTCTTTTCCCAATAAGTTATGTCAAAATAAAGGACAGGTAACGAATAACAAAAATGCATGTTGTTTTATTAACGGAAAAAATATATTTATATTTTAAAAATAAATTAAAATATAGGCATAATATATTAACCACTTTTAATGCTCCGATGCAAAGTAAACCACAAAGTAAACCACAATTTCTTTTGAATAATATAACACATAATTAATATAATATAAATAATACTGCACACCTTTTAAATGTGTCAAATCTAAAATATGGTTTAATACCATGTAGCTTAGAAAATATAAGCACAGACTCAGGCACAGGTTTGACATTTATCCTGCTTGAATTCGTTCTAAGAAATGCACATAACTTCATAAATACCAAACTTTCATCTGTGAATATTAAATATATTAAATATTTAAACTATAGTGTTTTTGTTTCATTTTCTGTGACTGAAGCAGTCAAATGTAACACATCAGCGAGGCAAAACTGACGTCTATTTGCGAAAATGTGCTTTCATGCACTTGTTTGATAACTTGTGGTTAAAGCGCCACTCAGCGGTCAAAAGCTGCAAATGCACTTTACAAACGCTGCGGCGGCTAAATCCACGGTGGTAAAAAAGGACCTTTTGAATGTCTACTTACTGTAGTTATTTAGATTATTTTGTGTAGCCTATGTAGTTAATTAGCATAGTTATTAGTGTAAGATTAGTATTGTAAGAAGCATAGTATTGCATCAGTTAGGATAGCTTCAAGTTAGCGTAGATTTATTTACAGTGGTCAGGATGGTACGTAGGTGTAGTGTTGCTGGTTGCAACAGAACTGGTGCTGGACTGCATCGTTATCCAGCAGACTTGAAAATTAGGCGTCAGTGGTTGCACGCACTTGCCCTGGAAGACCGCGAGTTCCAGCCTAGAGCTTGAGTGTGCAAACTGCATTTTACGCGGGATTGCTTCTCCAACGCAATGGAGGTGGAGATGAGCTTCTCCACACAGCTCGCGCTGAAAAGCGAAGCAGTGCCTTAGTCAGACTGGCCCCATTCTCTTGCGTGGCTGCTTCGCTAGCATCGTTGGATGCCGATCGCAATGCAGGAGTTAAAACTGCAGTTTGAGCCAGCAGCTCAAATTGATATGGCTTAGGCCCTGGCCCTGTGTCCACAGACACCTCGACATCCTCCACTTCAGTTGAAGGTGGGGGAGAAAGGTCCTCTACTTCAAATGAACGCTCTGTTTCAAAGCTACTTACTACAGTCACTCTCCATTTTAGCAACTATGACAGCAGCTGTCAATCATTCCATCACTGTGGGTCTCTGGTTTACTCCCCACCAGCTCAGCCCCGCCCTCGGTACGTCCCCTCTATCTCCACTGCGCTCTGCCCACTTTTCAGCATTTTTCACCATCGCCAGTGGGTGGAGTCAGACTCTGAACAGGGTTAGGTTACCCTTTAACTAAAGAAATGAAGTAAGAAATTCCCCTAAAGTCTGTTAACAGTGCTTGGTTACATGTCGCACCAGAACCGTTTTCGGAACCGAAATGTAGAAATTGCTCATAGTTCAGGTTCTTTTCAAAACACAGAACCGGTTCTGAATAAGAACTGGTTCTTGGTTCCCAACCCTAGTTATGACTGACTTTCTTATCTCTCTTTTTCTTTTTCTTTTTTATTATTTTTATCTGAGTTACAGATATAACGGCCATTATACTGTATTTCACACACCGTTTCAATTCACACTGCATATGCAGACAAATTGCAACATACACATGTGTCAGGTTTTGTCTGATCAGTGTGTTAGCCCTGTATGTTGTTGTTGGTCAACATTTATTTTCACTGAACATGTTGAATCTGTGTTTTTCAGGTTTTGAAATGTCTGAGAAGTGATGTATGTACTTGGTCATCTGTCAGCGTAGCGTGAATTGGCCTTAGCTCTAGCGTTATTGTATATAATTTGCATAATTAAACAGGACATTTGCACAAAGACACACCAGTGGAAGATGTATGACCCTTGATTTAAACAACTGAGAATGACAGCTAAAATTATAAAGATGTAGTGAACTACATAACTGTACATAACTATACATACATTGTAAAACTTTTTATTGGTTTTCTGTAATAGCTGTGCCGTGGCTTTTCTTTTTCTTGTTACTTAAATATTCATATAAAACAAAATAATATAAAATAATACGTTAACTTTTACATATGAAAAAGATTAACTAGTACATTTAATTTTCTCCTATTTATCAGTAATGTTGGTTTGGGTATGGGTAAACAATGAAAGAATTGTTAATTTTGGATGGATTTCCCCTTGTGTTGCGGTTTACCCCAATCCACTCTACATCTCAGAATTCTGAAAATGCAAATTAGTATAAATTCTTGTGCAGATGAACTTGTTCTGTCTTGTGATTGTCTTGTCCACAAGGTCATTATGTACTTTCAGTCAGTCTTGTGATCATTTAGTAACTTAAAAACAGGAAATGCATCTCATGGGAATAAAGGGCATGAACAAAAGCTAGCTATAAAAAGCTATTCATATTCTCAAGATAATATTGAATGGGGCACAATTTAAGAGTTGAATTGTACACAACAACGTGGTACTTTTCCTTTCAACACAGCATTTAAGATAGATATTTACATATTCTTCTTTTCTTCACTAGGGTCAACATGAAGGTCGTTGTGACTTTGAACGTGTCAAATGTGAAGCATGTCAAGCACTCATCTTGGTCAGTGAGAAAGACCGCCACAATGAGCGGGAATGCGAGGCCAGAACCCTGAACTGCAAATACTGCAAGGTCACATTCATCTTCAAAGAAATTAAGGTAATCCAAATCCTAGAAGTGGCTTATCTTTAAGTTGACCACTGATTGGTCTGTAGTTTGTGTACATTTAATGTTTGCAGTTTTAACTAGAGCTGTGGAGTATAGCGGTTACTCCACATATTAATATGAAAATAAAATAATTCTTGAAAAATGTCTTAAAGGTGTCATATGCAGAAATTGAGGTAAAAATATCCATAACATGACCTACACGCATCAAAAGAATGAGAAGAAATAAAGGCGATGATGTCATTAAAAAAATGTCAAGTTATAGTGCTGCAGAGATATCAACCTTAATTAGCATTAGCATTACTAGCCCCGGCTCGGCAGGTGTTGTAATACCAGTTTCGGCCGTGAGAGGTGGTATGCGGGCAACATAACCACCAGCCAACCTGCAACGAATAACTCGCAGGGCGTACCTGGACCTGTTGTCAATCGTGTGGAAAGTACAGCCCACTACTTTCAGTTCAGAGAAGAGAGCGGAAGGATAGCTGAAGCCCTTGGCAAGAGACCAACACCCGCTACAGGGAAACAACCGCGCTCGGAATCACAAATCAAATCCGATAAGAATACCAGAGTAAACATCGGCACTGCTTTTAATCGCTGGAGACAACTGATGGACCTGAAAGAAATGAGGTTCGACTCCGAACTTGCAAGTTAGATGCTGTTAGTATTTCGCTAGAAGTTTGTTTTATATGTTTGTGTATTTGTTTTCGGGAAGTTATAACATAGAAATGTATCGAAGGCTGTTCGATAAACGTGCTAATGTTAGCAATGGCTAACCGTAGCTGCGTTTGATAATTAGCTAGCTATAACTTAACGTTACCCATTTTATTATATAGGGCTGTGCATGTCTTTACTCATGTACATCTCATCAGTAAAGACGCTCCTGTAATTAGGAGTATATCTCCAGTACGTGTGTTCAGATCAGAATTGCCAGGTTTTCACAACAAATCCTGCCCAGTTGCTTCTCAAAACTAGCCCAATCTCGCTTCAAGAAGGTTCCCCGATAAAACATTGTTTCGCGGGGTTAAAATATAGTTTTTTTAGCAGGGTTGCCTTGGTATAATTCGCATTTTAGGGGCTAAATATCACGTTATTTGTATTGGGGTCGCTGTGACCAGCGGACATGAAAAACAACCACCACAGACTTGGCAACACTGGTTGGCATTTACTACACGAAGCCGTAATTCACTGACAATCTACACAACATCGATGTTAAAATCGCAGGGGATTCTTTGTCGATTTTGAAAGCGATTTTGTGTTAGTTGTCGTTAGACTAAGGCTCTGTGCAGTTACTGCCGCTCCACCTGAACCAGTGTTGCCAAGTCTGCGGTTGTTTATCATGTCCGCGGTTTGAAGCAATCCCAATACCAATAACGTGATATTTAGCCCCTAAAATGCTAATTTTACCAGGGAAACCCTTCCCAAAAATTTATATTTTAACCCCGGGAAGCAATTTTTATCGGGGAACCTCTCGGAAACGCGATTGGGCTAGTTTTGGACTAGTTTTAAGAAGCAACTGGGCAGGATTTGTTGTGAAAACCTGGCAACCCTGATCTGAATGCACATGCTGGAGATATACTTCTAATTACAGGTGCGTCTTTACTGATGAGAGGTGCATGAAAATCGCATTCGATTTTTTGCACAGCCCTATGTATCATAACTAACCTGCTCTGTCTAGTCTGTTGGTCTCCGTGTCCTCTTTGCTTCGTGGTTTTTCTGTGCGTGAAAAAATTGATGTGTGGCGTGAAAGCGTGTGAAAAGAGTCAATTGCGTGTGTCTTACGGTGAATGCTTGAGAGTTGGCACATTAGTTCTCAAGCAGAATAAAGGACAGGTTGATTATTGCAGTTTAGCATTTGTATTAATCTATGATGTGTCCCTGTTTGCCTACAGGGACATAAAAAAAATTAATTAAAAGTGATACGTGGACCAAGGTGTCTGAGATTGTTCATTTTAAGTAAAGGATCATAATATTTCGTCCACAACAATATTTAATGAGGTTATAACTCCTTGTGGTTAGTCTGCACGAGATCAACAAGCTTGTTTGCTTTGTGGGCGCTTTAAATACAAAATAAGCATTCGATCTATGTTAGAGCGTCTGAGCGCTCACAAATCTTTCTGCAGCGTCGTGAGCAGAGCGGCAAGAGCGATTTTTGACGCCCTCGACGCAGGCGGTGTGAACGCACAGTTAGGCTTCGGCTATGGCTGTAGTGTTGTTGTGAAGGTAGGGGCGGAGCATAGAGACTATGCCGTTTCTCGTTTGTTACTCTAGAGTAGACCAATTCACTTTATTGAGGCATACTGCCCCCATCTGTTATGGAATGTGGAGTATGACTTGATTTTTTTTTGCCAAACATTACAGATGGCACCTTTAATAGACCTATCATACATATTATAGTACTGTTTCATTGTAATTAAAGTACCCCTAATATTAAATAACAAAGCACTTGCATTTTCAGTTTCACAAAAAGAACATGCATGAATGAGAGAATAGAGCACAGGATGTGCTTGGTTTAAAGGGGGGGTGAAATGCCCGTTTTCACTCAATATCCTGTTAATCTTAAGTACCTATAGAGTAGTACTGCATCCTTCATAACTCCAAAAAGTCTTTAGTTTTATTATATTCATAAGAGAAAGATAGTCTGTACCGATTTTTCCCGGAAAAACACGACCGACTGAAGGCGTGGCGTGTGGGCGGAGCTAAAGAATCACGAGCGCCAGTAGGTTTTTGCGTTGAGAGCATTTGGAAGCTGTGACATTACCTTGAGGAAAAAACCATCATCCAAAACAAACCATGGCTAACAGTCAGATTCAGCTGTTTATTTATGATCCAGAATCAGATCCCGAGGCTGAAACTGAACGAGAGCAGCAGCAGCAACGACTCGCTCCAAGCGGGGCTCGAACCCGGGTCTCCAATGGGAGGCGGACGCAAAAACAAGGAGGCAGAGATATTTTAAGCAGTTTTACTCACCGCATGCGGTTCCAACACACGATCGTGATTGCATCATCCTTAAGAAATAAACGATACACAAATCCGTCGTCAAACTGGGCCTTGTTTGTAAAACAAGCATTTTCGAAATGCAGGGAACAAACACAAACACTTGCACAACTCCGTTGATGCTCTGTAAAAATAAACTCCATCCACTGGTCCCTTAATGCTGTTTTTTCTTTGGTAATCTGTGCAGGGTTGTCTTGCCCTGGCAACCAAAAACACACTCCTTTTGTGACATTTCGCAACACTCTCGCTCTGATCAGTGATTGTCTGTGCTCAGCCTCTCATTGCTCTGCTATACGGGAGCGCGCGCTCTTCCGGCAGACATGCCATCAGGACCCATATAAGGAAATTCCGCTCCATCTAACGTCACACAGAGCCATACTCGAAAAAAACTTTCCGAAACTTGTGACAAACCGGAAGGAGTATTTTTGGAACAGAAATACTCCTTCAAACGTACAACTTAATTTTTGAAACTTTGTCCATGTTTAGCATGGGAATCCAACTCTTTAACAGTGTAAAAAACTCAGTATGCATGAAGTAGCATTTCACCCCCCTTTAAAAAAGTGCAATAAGCCACGAAAAAGATTATTCGCGCTATCTGGCAAACAGCTGAAGCACATGCACAAAAAGCCACCTCTCAGCATGCGTTCCCGAATTCAGTTCTCTTTAGCGACATATTGCACTTGAATGGCCAGATACATAAAGACATTTTTTTAAAATATCTGTCTGTTAGTGAGTATTCTTGTAAACATAGTCAGTTGAGGGGATCTGATGTGTAACATTATATTAGGTCTGTGCATTAGGTCTTAATATAATAAACCTGCTGCTATCTGTTTCATTTATGTTTACCAAACAATAAAAGAAAAAGAGGGAATCACTTGCTGATCTTGACTGAGTAACTTTCGTAGTTTTAATAATAATCAGTTTAATTATAGTTGAAACACTGATGCTATGCAGTAATTTTACGTTTGAATATTTGGTTTCTTCATCTCTATGTCTATTTAATTTGTTTATTTCTTATATTGTATTTGTTATGGTGTTTGTTATTAACACAGATAAAAATAAATATTTTGTGATTATTAAAATAATAATTATTAATATAAGAATCATAGGAAATGAAAAGGCAAATTAAATGGAAATGAAATCCATAGGGGTTGAAGCACAAAGAGTGAGGAAAATAGTTGTTGATATCATTATCTTTGCTGATTCTCCTTTCTACATTACTTTTTTGTGTCACAGGCACATGATGAAATATGTCAGAAATTCCCCATGCAATGCAAAGACTGTGGTAAAAAGAAAATCCCCAGAGAGAAGGTTGGTCTGCATTTTCAGCCATATATTGTTTATGCTTGAATTACAGTATTTGTCAGTATTAATGTAAATACTCTGTTAAATATATATTAGCCTGTAAATTATATATTTTTTTTTTTCACACAGTGCTTCTAATTATTTGTTGTCATAATCATGTGTTGACTTTTTTCCCTCTGATTTTCCCCTCCTTTTTTTCAGTTTCAAGAGCACATCAAGTCTTGTGCAAAGTCTAAGTCAGCATGCCAGTTCAGTGAAATTGGCTGCAGGGCGGTGGTGTGTATTTGTTTCTTATGAATGTAGTTAAGTTCAGAATAAAACTAAGGCAAGAAATTATTGCTCAAAGGTCTACAGAAAGTATTTTATTTCATTTGTGGTGTTTTGTTACTCTCTGTTAGCTGTTCTGAAATGCTTCATAAGTTTCAAAAGCCTTGAAATAATTTGGTCACAATACTTAGAACTATGGCATCTGTTTGTGTCTTTCAGTTCATGCTTTGCTTTCGCATTATTTTTTAGAATAGAACCAAACTAATTAAATAGTCTGGAGTGTGGGTTAGAAAAGTCCTAAACTCAATGACATTGCTAGGTATTAAATGTGTGCATTACCTTAATTTGTACTTGCAAAGTGAATCATTAGGGGAAATACTTTATAGATGAAAAAACTAAGTAAGGTAAGGAACTGGTGTTAGGTAACTTCACAAAAATAAAAATAATAGATTACTTATGTATTTTTTTCAGTTAATATTCAGTTAAGAACTATAGTTTCTCTTTGTAGTGTTTTTTAGGTTTGATAACTTATTTAATCAAATTAAAATTTTAAAGAACTAGTCATTATAGCGGATTACTTTTTTGAGTAACTAAGCCTACCCAACAGTGATTATTATATATTCAAATAGCTTAAGAATTTAATTTAATATGATATTTTTTTTTTATTCTATCGGTTTTCTTTTTATTTATTAAATTTTTTTAAAGCCCATGCTACGTGTACTGTGTTAACCTAACTGAGACTTGTTATAGCACTTATATATCATTGCTCTTTTTGTTGTTTTTGATTGCTTCCACTGTCCTCATTTGCAAGTCGCTTTGGATAAAAGCATCTGCTAAATGAATAAATGTAAATGTAAATAGCTAGAAATATTAGATAATAGCCCCTTTCACACAGTAATACCAGTAAATTGCCATAACATTTTCAGAACGACTTTACTGGTAAATACAAAAATGCACTGTTCACACAGGCAATGATGCTCTCTTTTTTAGGTAAAGTACCATTTATATATCAGTTTCAAATTACAGGTAAATTCTGTGACATCATTAACCAGAAATTACCTCTAAACGGCTTCACCTCCTGGTGTTGTGTTTGTAAACGTGGAGGAATATATGCGGTCAGTGTTTTTGTTGATAATATTTGTCTAACATTCATATTCATGCAGAGCTTTTGGCCCAGAGACATCATATTAGACTGAACTACACAGCACAGAGTAAATACGTCATTTGCATAAGTTTTTTTTTTTTTTCTTTTTTTTTTTAATTTCAATGGCTTTGAAATGGTCCAGAGTAGATGTCGGTAATGTTACAACTTCTCATACCGGTAAATTAAAATGAATTTACAGGTGTTTTTGAAAAAGTCCTTGATCTCTTAATGGTAATTTACTGGCTAATGTGTTTGTTATTTGACCAAAGAACTTATTAAACATTACCTAATGATTAACATATAATTATTTATATCATTTTATTATGTAAATGCTTACAAATATCATAAAATGCTAAATTCTTATGATCAAGCACTTTCAAAAATCTACAAATTATTTTATCGAAATTTATACAATGATTACAAGTTTTAATGTACTTTTGAATGCTAAGAAATTTCATTCAACTTCAGTCCACATATTACCTAATGCTCTTTTTTACATTTACAAATGTTGTGAAAAAAATAGCTTAATTAGTTATTTTTTAGTACTTCCAAACTATTAGTTTAAATATAATACTTATAAACTCTTAAAGTCTGTAAATGCCTTATAATGGTTCTTCGTTTGTTGTGTAGACTTCTACTATTTACACATCTTTACAAATCATTTTTTAATAAATATTTTTTATTTTAATGTAAATTATTTATATATTTTTAAATGTTTATAAATGTTTATTAATCATTCAGTGCCTTTATGGGCATTAGACTTTTAGCTGCTGTAACGACATTTGTGTAAAGGGTGGTTATTTAAGTTTACCTAAATGTTTGTTAAAGACATAAATCACATTGTAATTTGAGTGCCTTATGGTTTTTATTGTCTCAGCACTTATATTAGAATCCTACTGTAAAACATTAAACAGAATATTCCTTGAATCGTACATTAACAGAATAACACAAACCAGAAAATTATTGTTCATTTATCAAAAAAATCATTGTTCATTTATAATGTATTTATATTACATATAAATGAATGTTCCCTTATAGTAATCAGATTGATCCCTGTACACAGTTGACCCCCTAATCAAATCATAAACCTACCCATTCAACCAAACCTGCCTCCAATTCTTACCCAAATCACATCTCAGTAGCAGCAACATTAACAAAAGCTTTTAATTATTATATAGCAACTGTTAAAATCAGTTGATTTTCAAGAAGCATGCTAATAAGCAACTAGTTAATAATGATAATTGTGTGTTAATAGTGTCTTCAATTATGTGTTTAACCCTTTCTTTCACTTGGTAACCACAGGACATTTTTCAACATAAATTAATAAATACTTTTAACATCAAAGAAATGATTTTATATAATTGTATGCAACCCTTTTTAATATGGTGTTAATGTAAGTATTTTTTGTATAGGTTGACAGTGGTAAGCAGCAGGAGCATGAGCAGACCAGCATGACGGAACATTTGCGTCTCATGCTAGCCGTGCTGTCCTCTGTGCGCCAGCGGGCAGAGGGGACAGGAGAGTGGCAGGAAGATTCTGGACTGGGATTGTATCGTGGACCTGAAGATGCATCTCCATTGGGGGCTCATGCTGCTGGCCATAATGCAGGAAGAGGAGGCGGTCCTGGTGTACAGCAGAAAGTCACAGCATTGGAGAACATAGTGTGTGTGTTGAACAGGGAGGTGGAGCGATCGGCCCTCACCCTGGAGGCACTATCCCGTCAACATCGGTTAGACCAGGAAAAGATAGAAAGCTTGTCAAACAAGGTACTACATACACTTTGTACCTAGAAAATAATGCACTTAAATAGTTTATATAAAACGTTTGCTAAGTTGGATTTATAGGATTTTTTTTCTATCGGACAGCAGAGATGGTTTTGATGCTCTGCTTTGTGTCAGAGCATGATGCAAGGCTCTCACCTAACAGGTAACATATTATGACGTATTGACTGATCTTGTTTTATGATAAGCTGCACTCTCAGAAAAAAAGGTACAAAAGCGTCTCTGGGGTTGTACCTTTACAAAAGGTACACTTTTGTACCTTTTAGCTACTAATATGTTCACTTTAGGTACTTGTATCTTTAAAGTACCAATATGTACTGTTTAGGTACAAAGGTGTGCCTTTTGAAAAGGTACCTCCCCAGTTACAACTTTTGTACCTTTTTTTTTTCTCTGAGAGTGTGGTGTAACATTTCACTTCAGGGGATAGTTTACACAAATTTGTCTGTCATTTTTTACTCTACCCCATGTAGTATGAAACCATGTACACTTTAACTTTCAGTAATAATAAAAGTGAAAGGGGGCAGATCTCCAAAAATAACAGAGCAACATACAGTGATAAGTGTTCTTTACAACTTCTGAAACTATGATATGAGTAATAGTGGAGCGGCTAAGTGCTTATGTTTGGCAGAATCGTTCAGTTTATGATACAAGCATGAAAATTGGCATGAGCAGTCTCCATGGGTCACTTGACAAGAAAATTGTCCGAGCCACTTGAAATTTCAAGATGGCGCCCATTTGTCAAGATGGCTGACACCTTAGTGGAGCAGTTAAGTGATATAGTACTGGTTTATTTGTTGATACAAGCATGAAAATTGGCATGGGCAGTCTCTTTGGGTCACTTGACAATAAGCCACCTACAGCTACTTGAAATTCCAAGATGGCGGCCATTTTTCAAGATTACCACCACCTAAATGGAGCAGTTAAGCAATATAATTGTTTAGTTAGTGACATAAGCATGCAAATTGGTATGAGCAGTCTCTAAGGGTTGCTTGACAAGAAAACACTCTTAACCACTTGAAATTTCTATTTTCAAGATGGCCGACCCCTGGATCCTCAAAAGATCAATTTTCCAATAGAAATGTATTGTTTTTTTGTTTTTTCATTAAAGCTGCAGTAGGTAACTTTTGTAAATATATTTTTTTACATATTTGTTAATCCTGTCATTATGTCCTAACAGTAGAATATGAGACAGATAATCTGTGAAAAAAATCAAGCTCCTCTGGCTCCTTCCAGTGGTCCTATTGCCATTTGCAGTTACTGACCGCTCCCGGTAAGAAATCAACCAATCAGAGCTGCGTTCCGTAACTTTGTTTGTGTTCAAAATGTAGAAAAATGTATATAATAAGCGAGTACACCATGAATCCATTTTCCAAACTGTGTTTTTAGCTTGTCCTGAATCACTAGGGTGCACCTATAATAAGTGTTTATATTCGGACTATTTTAGATTGCTTCTGGGGTACCGCGGCGGAGTAACCCAGTACCTTTGTGATTCTTCATAGACATAAACAGAGAGAAGTAGTTCCGGCTACGATGTTCTTCCGCAAGACACAAGCAGTTCTGTTTATTAACCGCTAGAGTGTCAAAAGTTCCCTACCGCAGCTTTAAGGATGATATGGTGTCATTTTATTTTATATTATACTAAAGAACAACTTTTAATGCATCAAAATACAGTTGTGTTAATTTGTTGATTATAGATAGATTATACAAGAGTGAATATCTGCACTACCAGGGCACAATGGTGATATATCACTGCTGTTAAACTCAGAGTGGGGTTCAATGTCAGCTAATTGTAAAGTTAGTATCCCAAATGCAGTCTTATCTACCCCAAAACAGTTAGATAGCTGCACCTGAATTGACAGGTTTTGCCAGCGCGGGAGAGCCGAGCCAAGGTTAATGGGGTTTTAGTTAACCAGATGGTGGACAGGTCGCACGGGATATAAATGGCATTGGATGAACGATCGGACTAAGAGTAGGGTTATAAGGCATGAACTTAGTTGTATCCCATACAACAAAGTGCTTCGTAAAAGGTGGTAAAAGGATAAACCCTCTGCCTCTGCCTATACATTTGCTGCTGACATGGCAGAAGCCATCATAACAGTTGAGAAAACTAACTGGGACAGATGTTTCATTTGTCAGCAGGACACCAAGGAAAAACTCATTCATCCAAGTTTATTCAACAGAGAGCACGATCATACTCGTATACACTTACACTTCATCTACAGCGATATCATTGACTTGATTGAAAATAAAAACAGACACTATTTCAACTGAACAGAGATGACATAACTGAATTCAATGATGAACTGCCTTTAACTATCATTTTGCATTATTGAGACACTGTTTTCCAAATGAATGTTGTTCAGTGCTTTGGCGCAATGTATTTTGTTTAAAGCACTATATAAATAAAGGTGATTGATTGATTGATACTGATTATGATACCACTGCAAGAAATTTTCCATTATTTCATAAGATCAATGCTCTGCCAATCTTACTTAGTCCAACCCGACTAGATGAAGGTGATGACATAGAAAACACATTGACAAGAAACGGAGCAGAATATCATTCTCTTTGAAGAGATTTGTTGTGCTAATGCAGGGGTAGGCAATATGGTCCTAGAGAGCCGCAGACCTACAGAGTTCAGCTTCAACCCTAATCAAACACACCTGAACAAGCTCATCAATCCATTCAGGATTACTAAGGTACAGGCAGGTGAGTTTTTTTTCAGGGTTGGAGCTGAACTGTGCAGGACTGTGGCTCTCTAGGACCGAACTTGCCTACCCCTGTGATAATGTATGACAGGTCCAGCGATGTCACCACTGTGAATGAGGCCAGGCTTGATCTCTTTGCCAGAAAGCAAAGACAATATGACTTTGTCCCACCAACTCAAGCAGCACTCAAAGAGTATGCCAAACATGCTTCTTAGATGGGTGGATACGTGTGCATTGAAGTGACATCCACAAATGCCGAGCCTTTCCGACTGGGGATGGGTTAAAAAGGACGAAGAGTGGAAAGGCTTCTGGACTCCACTTCCACCTGCTGTTGGGAATTGACCAAATGTGGGTGCAACAAGGCATGTACTGGAAGGTTCAAGTGCTTCAGATATGGACTCAGTTGCACATGCCTATGTAGTTGCCCCTGCTAGAACCTACTGTATTTGCATGTTTCTTTTCCCAGTGTAAGTCCTCTATGTTTTCTGGTGTAGGCCTATGGCTCGGCTTCCCCTCGCCACATCGGCGCATCATGTTTTATTTTGTCATCAGACTATAACTGTGACATTTTCAGTTTAGTTCATTAGTATTGTTTGAGATACTTTCTGTTTGCCATGGTTCCATGGCTGTGTCAGCCAGAGTTGCTGTTGCCTCTGGATCTTTTCTTATTGACATTCAGTATTAGTCATTGCTCACTTTTTTGTTTGGTGCACTGTCCATTCAGCACCACAACTGTTTATTAATCTTATTTTTGTTTCCCCACCTCTCAGTATTAATTTGACTAACTGACTTGAATTTAATAACTGTTAGTTTAAAAAAAAAATCCCTTGTGACTGTTACCTTGTTGTGGTAAGGGAGCTTGTGTACCTCAGTGAACCCTGAGAACTATGCCGGTGGGAGGCAACTTCTGACAGGCTTTACCAAACTGGACAGATCATGGGTGAGAAGTCAGACAAAACACAGTCAAACTACCTCTCTTGACAGAGTCTTTTGAGGAACCCAATAGATTTCTATGAGAAAATGTATAATTTAAAGATCCCTATGGCGGGCGGTAGTAATCCAGAAAAATTGCCGCCATCTTGAAATTTTATGTTGCTGTGGGCGGTTTCTTGTCAAATGACCCTTTGAGACAGCTCATGACAATTTTCATGCTTGTATCACCAACTAAATGATTTCTTAAGCCTAATTGCTCCACTAAGGTGGTGGCCATCTTGAAAAAGGGCCGCCATCTTGAAATTTCAAGTGGCTCTGACAATTTTCTTGTCAATTGACCCATAGAGACTGCTCATGCCAATTTTCACGCTTGTATCATAAACTGATGGATTATATCACTTAATAGATTTTCAGTGAATAATTTCAATTTAAGTCATTTTAAATGCCTTGTTTTTTTAGTTTTTTTTATTTTTATAAATCTTATTATATTCAATATTATTCATTATATGAATATTCAAACATCCCTTTTAGATAAATGTGCAACAGATGCACCTAAAAAGTGCATATTGGTGCCTTAGATTATTAATATGTATCCTTAAGGTACTACTATGAAACTTTTACAGGTAAAAAGCTGAAAAAAAAATTGTTTCTTTATGCTTTATACTATATTCCTAGTGGTATTTTTCCCTTAAGCGTCGGTGTGTTACATTTGGGTGGGACACAGTTCTGCATTTTCCATGGAAAGAACGAAGTCATACAGGTTTGAAACAGCCAGGAGGTGTGTAAACAGTGTAAAACATCCTTCTGATTTAATAGCTTTGAAAGTCAGTTTGTATTAAATAAATAAATAAAAAAGCTGCTATAAAGAGTTGTTAGCAAGACTTGCTTTGATTTGTGAAACAGAAGCACGTTTTTCCTCCTCCAGCAGAAGAGCCTCCGCTGTCTCTGCCATGAGTCTTCATTCACATGGGATATTAAGTCGAGACCATTCAAGACTTTCTAATAACTCATCAGTTAATTGAGTTAAAAGAGTTGATTAAAATGAAAATTCTGACAATTAAATGGTGACAGAAATCATCCATTAAAGGAATAGTTCATTAAACAATTCAAATTTCTGAAAATTGACTCCCGATTAGGCCATCCAAGTTATAGAAGTTTTTGTTTCTTCATCGGAACAGATTTTGCGAAATTTAGCTTTACATTACTTGTTCACGAATGGGTGGATCCTTTGCAGTGAATGGGTGAATAAGAGTCCAAATGACCACAAGTCATCCAGTCAATCAGTTATTGTCCTACCCATACCACAAAATGTAATGTGAAGGGCTGCTTGTTTATAAGAAACAAATCTGTAACTGTAAGAAACAAATTCCCTGTTGTCCTCTCACATCAAAATCCACAGACATACTTATTTAGAACTTTTTTTTGATTGTAAATTTCCCGATATAGAAGAGATGACTTGTTCACAATAAAAATAATAACGTGTCTAGAATATACTCGTATTTTAGCCAAAGTAATGGTTTAAAGTTGAAAACATCTTGGTGATCAATTTAATTTGGTGATTATTACAATGGTAATAATTGTAGAATCAGACGGCACTGAGCAAAAGATAATTTGTCGATACCAGTTTCACAAACTTTCTTAAAGGAGTCATATGATGCTTTTTTAAAGATCATTATTTTGTGTATTTGGTGTAACAGAATATGTTGACACTTTAATGTTCAAAAAACATATTTTTTCTCTATGCCCAGCTTCTCTCAAACATGTAGTTTTCTACAAAGCCTCTCCTTACGACAAGCGCAATCTGCTCTGATTGGCCAACTGACTCATTGCATTGTGCATTGTGCAGTGCATTGTGACTGGTCGAACACCTCAAGCACTCGTCGGAAATGTAACTCCCCTTTCCATAATCGCAAGCTTCTCCTTTCAGAATAAATATAATGACAGTTAATAATGTCCTTAGTTTTACTATCAGTTCAAGCTTGAAAGGGGAACCGAGTCGCGTGACAGACACAGTGATGAAGCTTGTATGTGTTTGCAGTACACAAGCCACACGAGGTTAAGACAGCTGACTCCACTGCGTGACCCTTTCTCTCTCTCACACACACACGCGTGCACATAAACGCAACGTGCAAAACTCCATATAAACATTCAATAACAGATACTTAAACTAATAACAAAACATACTTAGAGTAGGTGATTAAGAAATGCCAGATTGCCTTAGCAAAGTCAGAATTACCTCCTCTCCTTTTTTTCACAAAACGATTGTCCATAAAATGCGTTGGTGTTCTGTTGTAAGTAATCTTAGGGTGCTTTCAGACTTGGTTCACTTGCCTGGTCCGAACCCGAGTTCGGTTGCTCCCCCTCCCCCTGCCCCCGCTGGACTTTGTTCATATTATAATATTTAAGTCCGAACATTACTCTCTGCACTTTTATGTATTACGTTTTTGAACTGTTCGTTTCGTTTATAAAGCTTCGGTACATAACGGCGCTTGCGTCTGTCTTACGAATGTACTGAAAATGCTCTAAAGAACGTTGAAGATGAACACAAATGAGATGTACAGCTCTCTGCTTGCAGCGCATCAGTCACACTCATCAGGAAAGTGAGTGAAACACACACACAAACACATTTTCATCAAATAATTTGTCATTAAACGCGGTTCACTTCCGTGATTTGGTACGATTGCATTCACATAAGCAGCGAACCGTACCAGAGTTCACATGAAGCGTTCCCACAGACCATCCGAGTATGGAAGACAGTGTTCACATTATCCAAACTAACTTAACTCTGACGTCAATCGAACCCGGGTGCGCACCAAAAGTGCTAGTGTGAAAGCACCCTTAAAGATTCCTTACTGCATCTACAGTACTTTCGGAAGGCCAAATCAAGTGCTTTTACTATCGCCTAGATAACACACAGCATCTCCCTGACATGGCTGCTTTAACACTTACTGCAGTTACTGAAACCACGCCTTCTTTCTTTGTGTGAACAATTGGGCAGCATTAAGCAAATATTTCCATATCGTGACGTAGACATGTGGGGGCGTGTCTTGGATCTGAGACTTTAGTCTTTGCAACTTTACAGATCTTCTACATGCACCAAGAGCTTGTAACACTCCAAAGAGAAAGGAAAAATTTTAATTGCATTATATGACCCCTTTAAATCTAAAACACACAGCATAAAGGATTGTGTATATATTTCCTTTAAATGCAAGTATCTAACTACATTATTACAACAACATTTCTGTTTGGCAGTTTCTTAACCATGTTTCTCATTTGTGTTTGGTGACTCTTAAAGGTGCGACAGCTAGAACGGACTTTAACCATGCGAGATCTGCAGTTAGCAGAATCTGAACAGTCCTTGCGGGAGCTGCAGTTTTGTACATACGATGGAGTTTTCATTTGGAAAATTGCAGACTTCTCTCGTCGCAGACAAGACGCAGTGGGGGGCCGGGCACCTGCCATGTTCTCACCTGGTAAGGCTAAAATCAAATTAAAGGACTGTTGCAGGTTCAATACAGGGTTAAGCTTGATTGACAACATTTCCTGCCTTTAGTTGATTCTGTTTATTATTGGTATTTTAAAATTTCTATGTGTTATTGTAAATATGTATTTAATTATTTATTTTTATGACCAAAGGAGGATTATATGAAAATAATCGATATAATAATATAATTGTAAAAAAAAATTCAACACTGTTATCACATGCTGATGATTGAATTTATATTTAATTTAATTTGAATTAAGTCAATACAAAATACTTTACATTTTATAAACTGGAAGTACAACGTTTCATTCTGAGGACCTTGACCCTTTGTGGTACAGTGCCTTGATTTGGAAATTTTTCAATCTTAAGTGAAGGTTATGTACTTGACTAGTCATGGTCCTTTTATGATATTTGGATTTTCTCTTATTTCCAGAATATCTAACTTTCACTTTTGTAGTGTCATTCAAGAGCCCTGTGGTCTCTAAATAATCTGACATTTACTGAAAAACATAAACGACACAAGTTGGGTTTTTTTTATATTATGACATTACATGAGAGTTTCCAGAGTAATACTAAGCAGCACATCACTATTTCAACATAGATAAGAATATAATTTGTTAATTGAGCCTCAAATCAGCATACAATTATAATTTCTGAAGGGTCTTGTGACACTGAAGACTGGAGAAATGGCTGCTGAAAATTCAGCTTTGCCATCAAAAATAAATTACATTTTAATATTTCAAAATATAAACCACTATTTTAAGTTTTAGTAATGTTTTACATTATTATTGTTTCAAGTAGATTTTCGAGAATATTACCCAACTCAGCTTTTCAATGTGTGTGTGTGTATATAAACTTGATAAATTGATATAAGTGATATAATTATACCACTTAAATAATTTCAATTTTATAAAACCATTTAATTAATCTTGGTGTATTTTATATTATTTTTGTGCTATATCATTATTTTTTATATATTTAACCATGTAAAAACTCAATGTTTTTTGTCTTTTTTGTCAAAGTAAAGTTCAGTGCATTAAAACTAAGTAATAATCTGAGAAACAGTTTTAAATATTTGGGAGTCTTTGAGTTGCAGGGAATGATTTCTTCACATTCAGTGTTCAAAGCTGATTTTAGTAGCATATTAGCATTTTAGTCAACCTTAGTAATATTTTGTCCATGCTTTTACCATTTTCCTTTTTTTTCTAGCGTTCTACTCCAGTAAATATGGGTATAAGATGTGTCTGAGACTTTACCTGAATGGTGACGGCACAGGCCGGGGCACTCATCTGTCTCTATTTTTTGTGGTCATGAGGGGCAAATATGATGCCTTGCTGAAGTGGCCCTTTAGCCAGAAGGTAAATGATCAGCTATTATTTTACTTTCTCTTTTGGGCTTTTACTGACTCTTTCCTTTTCTTCTTTTATTTAGTGATGTGATACAGACTAAAGCATTACAGTACCACTTGTGTAGTTTGGATGCAGAGTTATAGACTTTTATAGCAGGGACTGAATGTTGTAGCTATTCTATTGTACTCTACACTTTATATAAATATATTTTATTGAATATTACATGTACAACATGTAATGTTCGGCCTTCTGTTATTCAAGAAGTCACGCATGAACATTTGTGCTGCTAGCTTCTATGAGCAGCAAGCTATATATTTATTTTATAGACATCCTCAACATGGTATGTCCAACAACTTTCTGTCTGCTTGTTCGTCTATCTACAACATAAGCATCACACAGAAGGAAAGGCTATACTGCCACCTTGTGGTTACTCAATAGAATGCCTATCATTACATCCCCTTTCCAAAGTTATAAAACAAAGGTTAACTAAACAGCTCTTTTTTTTTTTTTTTTTTTTTAACTTAACTTTTAACTTTGCTTGTAATAAAGCCTTACGAACATGCAAAAAGTCAAAATGTTAACAATAACAAGGCACTCTACTCTAAACAACAATGTAAAGCATTATACTTTTTCAATAAGTCTCTCAGGTGGTTTTCTAGGTCTAGTAGACCTTCTGATTGGTTCAGTCATTTGAGAGGCTGTGGTATTAGGCTCAGCTTGGTGTGCATTCGGTGTATCATTTTGTTTTTCAGATTCAGTTTCACCGTGTTTGTCAGTGTCCTCATGAGTCTTTAACAGACTCCTCCTGTTTCTCCTCACTTTTTGTCCATCCTCTGTTTCCACAACGTAAGATCTAGGTCCGACTTCACTGAGCACGGTCGCTTTTCTGTCCCAGCAATTAGGTCCCTCGATTCTCACAGTGTCCTTTTCACAAAGAGGTTCCAGACTTTTTGTAGCTCTGTCATAGGCCATTTTTTGTCTGATTTTTGAGTCTCTTTTTGTTGTTAATCCAGTTGTTATTGTCTCGTCCTGGTTGCAATTGTGGTAGCGTGGTGCGGAGCTTGCGACACATAAGCAGCTCAGCAGGGGACGCTCCACACTCCAGAGGTGCAGCTCTGTAGCTAAGTAAAGCAAGGTGAGGATCAGTCTTACCGTCCTTGGCTTTCTTCAGTAGTCTCTTAACAATTTGTACTCCCTTTTCAGCCTGACCATTGGCTTGTGGGTACAATGGGCTTGAGGTAACATGCTTGAATCCGTAGTACTTCGCAAACTCTTTAAACTCTCCACAGTCATACTGCGGACCGTTGTCACTCACAACACATTGTGGGATTCCGTGTCTGGCAAAGAACCCTTTCATGTGCACTATAACAGACTGTGCGGTGGTGCTGGAGAGTTGCGCAATCTCAGGGTAGTTCGAGTAATAGTCTATAACAAGAAGATAATCCTTGCCATACAGATGAAATAAATCTGTGCCCACCTTTTGCCAAGGGGCAGTGGGAAGGTCAGCCACCAGCATTGGCTCCTTGACTTGTTTGTAGTGGTGTCTGAGGCAGATGTCACATTTCTCAATCATTTCCTCTATGTCTTTGTTGATACCTGGCCAGTAGATGGCTTCACGTGCTCTTCTCTTACATTTTTCCACTCCCAGGTGTCCTTCATGAAGACGTTGAAGCATGTCCTTGCGCATGGTCTGTGGGATAACAATCCTGTTCTTTCTCAGCAGGAGTCCTTTTGACATACACAGCTCTGCCCGCACCGGGAAAAACTGTGGGCAAACTCCTTTTGACCAGCCGTTGTTTACACAGTGAGACACTTTGTGTAACATGGAGTCTTTTGCTGTCTCTTTAACAATCTGCTGCAGTATGGTGTCTGATGCAGGCAGTGAGGCAGTGACCATGTTGATGTGTATTTCAATATCTTCTGCTGCGGTGTTCTCAGCTGTGCCACTGTTGAGTTCTGGTGCTCTAGAAAGTGTGTCAGCAAGCACTATGTATTTACCTGGCGTGTATATTAGGTCAAAGTCATAGCGCTGCAATGTCATCATCATACGTTGGATTCTGGGCGACATGTCATTGAGATTCTTTTTACGGATTGATATGAGTGGTTTATGATCAGTTTCTGCTGTGAATGTGGGCAGTCCATAAACATAAGTGTGAAATTTCCCACACCCAAACACTAGGCCCAGCGTCTCCTTCTCAATCTGAGCATAGCGTTTTTCAGTCTCAGTCATCGATCTTGATGCATATGCTACAGGTTGCCATTTTTCTTCATTCATTTGTAGCAATACGGCTCCTAGTCCGTCTTTTGATGCATCAGTGGAGACTTTGGTTGGTTTTGTTGGATCAAAGTAGGTTAAAACTGGTTCAGCAGTCACAGTTCTCTTCAGTTCTTTCCATTCTTTTTCATGTTTTGTGGTCCACTCAAATGCAACGTTGTGATGCAGCAGTTCTCTGAGGCATTTCGTTTTTGAGGAGAGGTTGGGAATGAACTTACCCAGAAAGTTTACCATCCCCATTGCTCGCAAAACTCCTTTTTTATCAGTTGGAGCTGGCATATTCAGTATGGCTTGCACTTTTGTTTTGTCTGGAAGCACGCCGTTTGCTGTGAGCTTGTCTCCTAAGAATGTCATTTCTGTCACTCCAACAAGACATTTCTCTCTTTTTAGTTTTAGTCCATACTTTTTCACTCTCTGTAACAGCTTCTCAAGTCTCTCATCATGTTGTTGTTTTGTGTTTCCCCAGACAACTATGTCATCAATGTACACTCGTGTTCCTTCCAGACCCTCTATGATTGACTCCATAGCTCTGTGAAAGATCTCTGGCGCTGACTTGATGCCAAATGGAAGCCTCAGAAAACAGTAACGCCCAAATGGTGTGTTAAAGGTGGTGTACCTGCTGCTTTCTGGGTCCAGTTTCAGCTGCCAAAATCCATGCGAGGCGTCTAATTTGCTGAAGTACTTTGCACCGGCCATGTCACTCAGAATTTCTTCTCTCTTTGGGATTTGATAATGTTCTCTTTTAATATTTTCATTCAAATCTTTAGGATCTAGGCAGACACGTAACTCAGGGGAGTTTCTTTTTTTAACACATGTGATGGAATTTACCCAGTCTGTGGGCTCTTCCACTCGCTCGATGACTCCCATCTGTGTCATTCTGTTCAGTTCCTTTTTAAGTCCTGCTTTAAGAGGTGCTGGCACTCTCCTTGGGGCATGCACTACAGGTTTAGCATCTTCCTTGAGCTGTATTTTGTAAGTGTAAGGTAGTGTACCATGTCCTTTAAAGACAGTCGCGTATTTGTTCACAATACTTGTACTACCTTCGCTTTGTGACAGCATTTTGATTTGATTGTCTATTTTTATGTTATCACTGTTGATCTGGTAGATCCTCTTGACTAGTCCAAGATCTTCAGATGCTTTGTCTCCAAGGATCGACTCGTGTCCACTTGGCACTATTGTAAACATCAAGTGGTGTTGTCTGCCTTTTGCAGTCAATTTGAGCCTACAACTACCCATAGTTTTTATTGGCTGATTGTTGTATGCTTTTAATGACATTGTCTTGTCTGCAACTCTTTTTGGTTTCTCTTCAAGAGCTTTCAGATCATTTTCATTGATCAAGTTGGCTTTGGCTCCGGTGTCAATTTTGAAGGTTACTAGTGTCCCATTGACTAACAGAGGTGCAGTCCATTTATCATCTTTTACTGCACGTACAGCATGCTCTGTGTCACTTGCATTTTGGGGCTGTACGTAGCTTTTCTCACACGACACCATTTTGATGAAAAATGTCTCGCTCAAATCATCACTGTCATCTGGGTCATCCTGCACTATGTGTATTTTTTTTCTGGTATGACACATTTTCGCATAGTGATTTTGCTTTTTACACTTTGCACATGTTTTTCCAAATGCAGGGCATTGTCTCGGTCTGTGCGTTTCACCACACTTCTTACAGTCAAACTGTGTTTGATCATCGTCTCTCTTTTTGTCTTTTTGTTTGAACTTGAACTGTGATTTTCCTTTCATTTTCACTACATTCACGGACTCGCTTTCTTGGTCATATGGCACCGCTTGAAAAGTAAGAGCATGTTGCTTTGCCAGCTCATTAGCTTGACATATTTTTATTGCACTTGCCAGTGTGAGATCCGCTTCCCTCAACAGCTTTTCTCTTAGCTTCTTTTCATTTGTCCCATAAACAATCTGATCCCTTATCATTGAGTTTTTTAGATCACCAAAGTTGCAGGACTGAGCTTTTATTTTGAGATCGGTGAGATAATTATCAAACGACTCACCAGGCTGTTGGAGACGAGAACGAAATACATATCTCTCGTATGTTTCATTTTTTTTCGAAAGACAGTGTTCATCAAACTTCTTTAGGACCTCGTCAAACTTGTCTTTATCGTCGGGTTCATTATACACAAAGGTGTTGAATACTTCAATAGCCTCCGCTCCTGCGATGGTTAGCAAAAGGGCTATTTTTCTTTCTTCCGCCCGACGATCAACTCCAACCGCGGCAATGTAGAGCTGAAATTGTTGCTTGAAGGTTCGCCAGTTCGCATCCACATTCCCCGTCATTTTCAGCGGAGTTGGTGGTTTTACTGCGTCCATCTTGCATCAGTTCTTTTCCTGACCCCAGTCCTGGTACCATGTAATGTTCGGCCTTCTGTTATTCAAGAAGTCACGCATGAACATTTGTGCTGCTAGCTTCTATGAGCAGCAAGCTATATATTTATTTTATAGACATCCTCAACATGGTATGTCCAACAACTTTCTGTCTGCTTGTTCGTCTATCTACAACATAAGCATCACACAGAAGGAAAGGCTATACTGCCACCTTGTGGTTACTCAATAGAATGCCTATCATTACACAACAGACTATGGAGAATTAAGGTGGTGGAGGTTGTTTTACACTAAGTAGACATCGAAAACGCCTCTTTTACCGCCGCGGGTACCGCAGCGGCGGTGGTATGAAGTGCATTTGCAGCTTTTGACTGCTGAGTGGCGCTTTAACCACAAGTTATCAAACAAGCGCATCAAAGCATATTTTCGCAAATAGACTCAGTTTTGCCTTGCTGATGTCTTACATTTGACTGCTTCAGTCACAGAAAATGAAAGAAAAACACTGTGATTTAATATATTTAATATTCACAGATGAAAGTTTTGTATTTGTGAAGTTATGTGCATTTCATAGAACGAGAAAGAGTCTGTGCTTATATTTTCTAAGCTACATGGTATTAAACCATATTTTAGATTGGACACATTTAAAAGGTGTGCAGTATTATTTATATTATATTAATTATGCGTTATATTATTCAAAAGAAATTGTGGTTTAGTTTGCATCCGAGCATTAAAAGTGGTAGCCTATTTTAGGGGGGTAGGCTACATGGATTAATATGCAAAATGTCAATATTTTAATATATTATGCCTACATTTTAATTTATATTTTAAATATAAATATATTTTTTCCTTTAATAAAACAACATGCATTTTTGTTATTCGTTACCTGTTATTTTGACATAACCTATTGTGAAAAAGACATTTGTCTGTAAACTGATTAAGAAATTGTTGCATGTTTAAATGTGAAGCACAGTATAATTTCGTTCCCATTATTTAGGCCTAATTTGCCTAAAACAAGAAACAAATCAAATTAAACCGGCACGATTAAATCTTTGAAACTCTAAAGAATGAATAAAACGTCCTCATGATTAAACTCAAGTTCTCTCATTATAATCAACAACATTCACACGATGTAAAAAAAAAAAAAAAAGCTTTAGTAATTGACAACTAAAGGAATTTTAAAGGGAACCTTCTTTAATTTCTTTTAAAGTAGGGTAATATCATTTGGCCTAAAAAAAATCCCAGTTTTATTTTAGAAAAAAAAATCTGATTAATCAATATTCAAATGACAAAGAAATTTTACAAAACAAGTTTTAATATAGTTCTTTATCATTCATTTAGCAGTCAAATTTATTACTGCAACAAAATGATTAAAAAAAAAATACCAGTACTGTTATTACCTTAATGCTGGAAAGATGCTATTTTTTTAATACTAGCCCATCATGCATTTAACCATCCACTCAGCTTTAAGAGCTGTTCAGATTAAAACTGGCAGCTCAGCAGTGAGTCAGTGTCAGACGAGGTCCTTTTAAAAGTACGCGGATGGATTTTTGCTATGAACCCCTCTTTAGAACTCCTAGAGAAAAGGGTTGCATAACATAAAGAAGGATACGTGAGACCTAAATGAAGGGCTAGAACATTTATTTAAATAAACAAAACTAAGAAAACACGTATCATAACGGAATAAACACCAAAATACTTCTACAAAAGTTACCAATCTATGATAAACAGAAACGAACAACAAGACACTTCAAAATATGAAAACAACAAAAAACAACCATAAATTCCAATTAAGAAAAACAAGAAAAGAAAAGCAAGCTGTTGGCAGGTGAGTCTCCAATCTCCTCCCTCACACCATCATGCTCCGCTTCAGCGTCCTTAATAGCGTAGTTCACCAACGAGTACAATGAGTCGCAGGTGTACAACGACGGGCAGGTGCACGGGGCAGACCTAGCAATCAAACTCAGATGCAGAAAAAGAAAGAAAAATCAGGACATTGTAGATAAGAAACTCACAAGGCACAAGCCGTAACACTCCCACACTTAAAAGGACGAGGTTCTGAGTGAAGCTACAGTATTAGCAAATAGGAGTCACACCAACCCAGACATAAAAATTTCATTATACGTTTACCTAGCCCCGGGAAAGGGCATCTGCCACGGCATTTTCACTTCCTTTCTTGTGATGAATCTCAAGAAAATAACATTGAGCCATTAACGCCCAACGCATCAAACGCTGGTTATGGTTGTACATTTTATTTAAAAAAAAAAACAGCGGCTTGTGATCCGTGTAGACTATGACGGGAGTAGAGCTATATCCAACATACATGTCGAAGTGCTGCAAAGCAAGCAACATAGCCAGAGTCGCCTGTTAATATTTTTTCTAGTTTATATTTCCATCTCGTTATGCCTCTGGTTTAGATTTTTTTTTTTCTTATAGAACTTATTTGTAAATAGAGCAGTCACTGTCTGTGTCTACACCTGACGCGAGAGTTGTCATCTGTGCCCCACAGCAAAAAGTGTGTCTAAACTTGATGACATCACACTATAGTGTCAAATCATCTGAAGGCAGTGTCAGAACATTTCATCATAAACAGAATGAACATCAGTTCACTGATGGGGATTGTGTCCAGTGTATCCATCACTGGGTTCTGCTGTCTTTTGTTGGATCGTTCCACTCGTGTCCGGTGTAGACCTGGCATGCGTTTTTTTATTGTTTTATTTTACAGCCCTGCTTGTTTTAATGTTTTTATTAAATATCTGTATTGACTGCGTGGTCATATTATCGAATTATTTACTGCCATGCGACCTACAAAGTAAACCTTGGCGAGTTGATGAACGAACATTGCTGCAGGTTGAATTTTGGCGGATGTGCTGTGCTTGTGCAGCCGCGGTCGTTTTAATTTCGTCAGGTGAAACATCTCTCTCACTCGCAGCAGAGTCTATGAGCAGCAACAACTTCCCCTCCATTCGCACTGATACCAGAAACACGCCCCGCCTTCACTCTGTGAATAAAGTATTTCAGTATGTTTGAAATGTTATGTTAAGTGGCTTAAGCTATGTGTAAACGTTTTTCCCTATATCACATGCCAAACTAATAACATTGTAAGAATTACATCTTTAATTGCCGAAAAATTTTGTTTGTGATGAAAATAACATCTTTGTCAGTTATTTTATCTAAACAGGTCGATTAACTTCTTCAAGATTTCAAAATCAGATAGCATGCTGATAATGTAGTAGCACTGTAAGATTACATTTGTTTGAACACATTATTGCGAAAGCGATTGAGTGTGAATCTGTTTAAATCATGCTTTAACCCGAAAATAATCAGTAAAAGAAACAGACAAACTCTTACATTCCGCTCAACTCTTGCAGTCAACCATCAAGCTAAATATGTTGGCTGTTGGCATGAATTTTACTCGTGATAAGAAGCTCATATTCAAGTGTTTGTGCAAAAATTATTAATGTGCATTAATGCAAGGGAGGCGCCATCTCATCACTTAAATTTTTCATGATAATGAATGTATAATTTTTTAATTAACATAACATCGTGGTGTCTCACATAGGTACATTAATAATATATCTACAGAAAGCTTGAAATGTTTTTAAACGAAAAGGAATAGTGTAATGTGTGAATGTTGCATTTCTCTCATCGGAGAGAGCCAGCACTGTGAATATAAGCAAAACAACAGTCCTATATAAACCAGTTCAGCAAATGAAAGCCTCATAAGACACTGTCCATATGAAAGAGCAATTCACACCTTTATCTCGACCCCCACAAGCCATGAAAAACTATCCAAAACCCAACCCCCTCCAGCTGAACAGAATTCGGTCTGTGTTTTGGCTCTGAGGAACAGTGTGTTACTGGGCTGAAACATGCCATGAACAGAGGGGTTACCAGGATGTCATGTTTGGGGGGGCATTTGGCTTTTTTGGGGGGGCAACATAAACAACTGAAAAAATTGAGCGCAAGATTAAGCTATACTACACACAATCTGTTTTAGTGCATATCTTTTTCTAAGCCAGGAACCCAGAGATAGGTACAGGGCGCCTATTAGACTATAGGGCTGTCACATAAAAGTTGGTTAAACCCGGTCAACATTAATAATATGATGATGATATTATTATTATTATTCACAGATTCATATATAGAACAGATCACGGTGATTGCCTGATGATGAGTGACAGGTGTTTGCTTGTGAGAAGACTTGCTACACGAGTAGGCTTTTTTAAAATGAATCTGAAGTCATGTTTGTATAGACAAGAGGTAAATTAATTTGTTTCTTCTAAGCTGTTCCAGACGTAGGTGCTACCATAAATTCGCCAGTTAGCCTCTAAGTTTCTTTGTGAATGCGGCCCCAGGTAAAAAAAAAATGCATATGCTCATTTGAACAGTATGAGAACAGTATTTGAATGGTATTCTCTGGTTGTAAGTGGCTTGGGATAAAAGTGTTTGCTAAATGAATAAATATAAACATGTAGGCCTAGATAAAAGAAAACATATTAGGCTACAGGGGGTAAGAAGAGTTTAAATAAAAGCTATTTTTGTGAAACTATAAGAATTGAGTTTATGATGTCATTAGCAGAGGCAACATAACTATTTTTAAACATGGTTTTATTTTTATTTTATTTGATTATTTAATTTTATTATGATTAGTGGTGCTTGCCATAGGCAAATGTAATAATTATTTTACGGGGCTGTGGAGTCTGTATGGGTTTGTTCTCCCTCAGCTAGGGGTGGGTGATATAATAAAAATCTAATAAGTCTGTTTTTTTTTTTTTTTTTAGAAATCATGATTTTATCCTGATTCTTTGTCATGTTGATTTTTCTATTTTGCAAGCTGTTTGAGCATCATAGCCAAACTAATATCCCTATTATAAAGCATTTTAAGGTAACAAAATATGAAAAAGTATGGGGGATATTTAGGCCAAAGTGCATGGGTGAAGATAAAAATCTTTGTCATTATTTTATCTTAGTTATTAAAAAATGAGAACAAAGATACACATTAAAAATACAGATATTATACAAACAAACTGTTTTATTTTCAGGTACAAGAGATGTATTTAGCAGGAGCATTAAAAAAAAAAATGAACAAATATAAAAATAAAACACTATATACACTGATTCCTAAAGCAACTGTATTAAAGTTTTTTTTTTTTTCAGTCAAGAGTATTGAGTGATTTTTCTCTGTGGGTTTTGTGTTTTATTAACATTAAAGGAATAATTCACCCAAAAATTTTAATAGTGAAGAAAAAAAACTGAATGAGTTTCCTTCTTCTGCTAAACATAAGCGTTATTTTGAAGGTAGAAAACCAAACAGTTGCTGGTTCACAGTGACTTCCAGAGTATGTTTTACTACCATCAAAGTCAATGTGGACCAGCAACAGTTTGGTTACACAGATTCTTCAAAATATCTTCTTTTGTGTTCAGCACAAGAAAGAAGTTAATATAGGTTTTGGACAACATGTGAGTGTATAAACAATGACAGAAATTCAATTTTAGGGGGAACTATCCCTTTAATTCACACGGCAGCATGTACTGCCTACTGTCCCTTTAAGACATGCATGCACACATACATCCATCCATCCTATTTCAGTTATTTACTTTCATTATAGACATATCCAACTTAGTCAATACATAAACCTTGTGTGTTTCGACAGTATTTGTGAATAAGTGCAGTATCCTGTGAGAGTACCGCTAAGTTAACACTTATGTTAGTGTATTATATTAATTCCGTGGCGCCAGAACTGCAGCTGATAGAATGTGCGCTGCGGCACAATACAACAATATTTCTTCAAAAGCAGATCGTGGAGACATTTTTATCGTCCACAACCAAAAATATTAATATACTACCCTCGGCAGAAATCTATGACTTTCAAAAAACCCTGTTTCAGTCAAAATCACGATGTTCCGCTCTCAATGCACTTCGACCCCATACGCTGTTTTGGGACGGCAACTGGAGTGGAAAAGCTCATTTGTGCCACCCTTGTGGACACGCCACTGCTCTAAGGCTCTGCCAGGTAAACATTTCATTGGCGTTCTATTCTCACATGATGCACTTTTTCTGAGCCCTTAAGCCTGAAGCGCGCGCGCGCACTGTCAAACAGCGCCAAACAGGAATTTCTGTGGGTCAGACTTATCTGCTACTGATGGAAAAAAAAATGCACAAAACAATCAACTTTTAAATGTTTATTTATCATCAGAGGGACAGTCCGTTTCTCGGGGAGGCAGGGCTTATCCTAGGGGAGGCACTGCCTCCCCCAGCCTCCCCCTAGACACGCCCCTGGCCATGAAACACTCTTTGTATTCATAATTTTCTCGCAGCCCATATTATTATTATTTTCACAAGACCATAATGATAATAACAAATCATCAATTAATAATTAATCATTATTTTATGAAAATCATTGTTATTTGTGATCGTGGATGTTTGCCGAAGGCTTTAAGACCAAGCAGAATCCTCTGTTCCCGCCTTAAAGCGCGCAGGTCTCAGAGGCTTCACTGTCTGCGGTTTGACTTTACTGAATCAGATTGAGGCGAACTTATTGATCATGAGCCCAACATTTAGCAAGGCAGGAAAATTCTAACGGAAGGAAGACGTATATCATTGAGCTAATGCTGTTAAAGAGAGAGAGAGAGAGAGAGAGAGAGAGAGAGAAACTAGTCTAGGACTATTCTTAAACTTGGAGCTAATTATATTGAAGTACAAATCCAAACACCAGAAACGTTATGCATTTTATGAATAGTGAAATGTTATGAAAATTATGCATTTTATTTATTCACATGCTCTATGATTGAAATAATATTTTAGTTCACAATTTTAACTTCTGTTGTTTAAAAAAATGCTTAATTGGCTAATGTTTCATAAACCTTCAGTTGTTATGCTCTAAAATCCATGCCATTATTAATTTCACAGTATTTTTACCACCTAAATGACTAATCTTTAAAGTCACAATTCTATAATGGTCAAAACTACTCAGACTACATTATTTTATTATTATTATTATTATTATTTGAATAATTGTAGCTTACATAAATAGGTAAAGCAAAACAAATATTCGGATTGTCCCTTATTTTTTCCCTTGTTTTCCTAAAGAATAAACACGTATTTTTTACAAGAATAAACATGATAACATATTATTAATTAAAAAAATTAAGCAATTAAAACCTTTTTTTAAAACTTGAATTTAAAAACTATTAAACTAACTTTAACTAACTTTTTCTCAAGGAGCTTATAAGTAAAAAAAAAAGTTCTAAATGAACTTGTGTTAACAATATAATTAGAACTAACAATATAATTAGATTTTTTTAAATGAACAATTCCTGTATAAAATGGGACAGCAACCTTTATATCAGTGGTTCTCAACCTTTTTTTCCAGCGGACAGCACTATGGTCTAAGCGCAAGTCTACGCATATAATTTACATATTACGTCAGCAATACAAATAATATTATATAATATTATAGCCTAACTATTATGATATATAATCTATTACATTCATTGAAATAAACAATTCTGCTCCCCATAAATAAAACACCTGATGCTGTTGGCAGCTGACCAATTTTGTGAGATTCAGCTTGAAAGGAGTAACACAAAGAAGTTGCGATTGTAATGCCTGTGTTATACTTTCCGCATGAGCAATCCGGATGCGTACACGGCCAGAGCGGACACAGACTTCTTCAATTTATATGGTTGATGATCCGCTCTGCAATTGCCCAGAATTATTGCACATCTGACTGTCTTTATATTCTTTTATTGACGGATTGCACAGGTTTGAGTAGCAATGAGCTTCTTCACTCTGCCTGCACATGTGCAATTTTGCTTTTGAAGCCTACTGACCACGCGCACCTGTCCGCGCGGTCGTCTGCTCAGAGCCACGGCACACACTCTCCAATGACGATTTTTACGTCACGCCTACCTAGCGGTCCATAGCGGACTCGCGGACGCAGAAAGTTTGACAGAGGCTTTAAGATGCATGCTTGCATGACCTGACGCGCAACATTTCAGAAAATGTGCGGTCACAAATGTAGCCTATTTTGATCCAAATATGGAAAGCAAAAAATTGAATTTAATAATATGAGGTTCTCTCTTGATATATTTTGACACATTTCTTCAATTAGCCTAAGGATTGTTACATAGTGTATGGTGTTTCCATTTATCTGAACTTCAAGTGAGTTGCGGGGCAAAAAAAAAAAAAAATCCAGCACTTCTCCTTCAATACGGATACTGCGACTAGTCACAGTTTGTACATGTTCATTCGCTGGCATTTTTTGAATTTCTTTTTTTTTTCTCCCTTAAAAAACTAATTTGTCCATTCTGATGCGCAATTTTACCTTAAAGGCAATTTACCTAATGGCTGTTGATGACTATTTGAATTGAATTCTGCCCAAGTGCGCGCTTGTATGTATTCGTTAAATGCTAATGCCAGTGCTCGTCTGAAAATAATATATGAAGAAAAAAAAATCACATAAAAACATTAGGATATAGCTTATATTTCATTTGTAGCATAATTTATTTTTAATTGATGTAAACAAAT